>NW_013667027.1:66696-85295 GCF_000517525.1 Limulus polyphemus
GAGTGATTATTGTAGTACATATCCTGTTCAAACAAAACAGGATTGTTATTATCTACAAAACTATACAACAACTCGCCCTTAAAAAATTCTATTTTCATCAGGTTCAATTAAAATCTAAGACACGCTCCTTAACAGCAAAATAAGGGCGGTTCAGTGGACAACTATGTCAAGGAGGGACTGTGGCTATGAGAATGAAAGCTATCAGCTGTGTATTGTAATAATAGTTTTTGTCCTGGAACTCTGAGTTTCCGTCTTATCTGATAAAGAATCTACAGGTCGTTTATAAAGAAAGAAAAAATGGTCATTGTTTTAATTGGTATTCCTAGAGAAAAAAATTCATTATTATCCAACTCTCTGCTTATGAAGGATATATACGTACATATGTATACATGTTTTTAAACAGACGTTAAATTACAAAACTTGAGTACTATATATTAAAACTATTCTGGAGCCTCACAACGCGTTACAGTCCTTGTCGCCACGCCCGTTCATGCTCTCTCTGACGACCGTGCATCTTGACAATAACCCTACAGTGTAGTTCCCATTGCAAAAGGCTATGTCATAAGGTTGTTATGTCCAAAGTATATCATTCCCCCTGCACGTTTTCCATAATACATCTAGTATACGAGAATGGTGGTTTCCCAATGCACGTTTCGACAGTCGCATTGCACAGAAATCTATAGACACTGCATCCGTTTAAGTATGGAACAGTTGAACGGATATTTTGTGGAAGCAGCTTATGTACACATGGCTTGTGTCGCTCTTCTAGACGGAGATCTATGTTGACTATGTTGCTTATTGTAGTTTGGGACACGTGGACGGCTTGTGCCACTGACTGCCCATGGATTCTGTTATAAAACGTCGCATTTTGATTACCACATCTGGGATATAACTTCTGACTTTTTAAAAGACTATTTCTAGATTGTTCTGGTGACCATAATATTCAGTTGTAACATTTCCTTCCAAAAATTGATCCGTTTTGTGTGGCACCACACTACCTACAAACAATGTGAACATGTAGTTCTGATACATTCTATAACACCGCAGCTTTATATCGTCGGTGGTTGTCACGTGACCTGTTGATCTTAAATACATAATAAAGCAATGCTACATTCACGGAAACCTAGGTAGCAACATGATGTACCAGACATGCTCTAGTGATTAGCGTGGCCAGACTGTGAATCCGAGAGTTCATGGTTTGCGTTCCGTTGCCGCAAAAACACGCTCAGTACTTGTTATTCAAGACCCAACACATCAAGTTTCTACACTAAATGAAAAACTTGTTCTTCGAGTAACAACAGGCCAAGTCCAAAGTTAGGAGTGGGTGTTGTTGACTAGCAACTTACCCTCTAGTCTATCAACTCAGAATGAGGGACAGCTGTGTGTAAACAACTTCGTGTAGCTTTGTGCGAAACTTTTTAAACAACAACGATTTAATATTTGTAATTACTGTATATTATATAGTAAAATAATATCTGAGTCTTTTTTTATCAATTAAATAAGTTTGTTTGTTATTAAGCACAAAGCTACGCAAAGGGCTGTCTGTGCTCTGCCCATCACGGGTATCGAAACCCAGTTTGTAGCAGTGTAAGTCCGCAGACATACCACTGTGTTACTGGAGGGCAATTAAATAAGATAAAGAAAATAGTGATTGTGATATAGTTTATGTGTGAATGTGAAATCCATAATTAAAGTAACTTGAATCATGCAATAGCTAAACCGCTAATTTTCAACTGTATGCAACATTATGTTATCAAAAAAGATGATTTCTGAATGAATTTTTGGATATAATTTAGCTTTTGTTTCAATCAACGAAGAATATAAGCTTTTTTAAACAACAAATTGAATAAGGCATTAAAGAAAACTTAGGTTTCCACTCGCCTTCAAAGACCCTTGATGAACAGAATTTACTATACCCCCGATTTCCAAATAGAATCTAGTTGACTTTGTTATTGGTGAGATGTATGCCATCTTCTTGACCTAACCTTTATATATGCCTTTACAAACACCAAAATTGTAAGTATATAAGTAACTCTGCATAACATTACATCAAATAGGATCCATTTACTATAGAAGAAGCTGTTACCGACCATATTCAGCTAGAACAGAACTGCCAATAACTACAACACGATGATGATAGAGAGTAATACAATTTTGTTCCAATCTACAAATCTTTTTCTCTGTTTCGTGTATACTTCGTTCATGAATTGGCGAATCCGATGTTATCCTCTGCCATTCAAACAGCTATAAGTCTGCGATTAGTATTTACAATAGTCGAAAAAATAACGAAATAAACTTTTCAAAGTAGTAATATTGAGGGGAAGATATACGTAAGCATTAAATATGATTATGTTTTATTTTTAATTAGATCTTTGGGATATTATAACCAGTCACGGAACATATAAATGTATACAGTTACTCACAATTATTACAAACCTGCATAAAATACATCTCGTGATTTGTAGAACCAAACTCTTCCATTAACCCCAATTACTTCTATACCTACCCCAAAGGTTGGAGTTTAGGCCTGACAAAAACCTCGTTAGGACACTCGTCCATACTACATGAGCATGTATGTCAAGCTTGGTCCAGCTAGCTTGTGATTGAGGATATGAACACAGTTTCAAACATTGCATCCCCAAGATCCCGAGAGGGGAACCAAGAACACGAAACTCGATGCAGATTCGGGTACAGCAACCCTAAAAACCTACTCTTGGGTTCCCATTGCACTTAAGTAATCTTCCGGGTGCGTTTTAGCCATCTTTGGCAGGGGAATGCATCATATAGATAAAGGCGCCCCCTGAGCCACCCCGTGCCAAGTCTGGTCGTGCTAACTCCAAAAGTGTGAGAAGTGTTAGTGGATAAACAAACAAGTTCACACACAACGTGAACTGATATAGGAATAGCATCAATCGGTCTTTTCTGTACTTTTCGTAAATATACATCTTTAATTAAACAATGGCTTCTTTTAAGAAATGGTTGACTGCAGTGGCAACATTTCAGGTAGATCTTGGGGAGGGGCAAAATTGAACCTTTCTTCCTATAAAACGCATGAGGTGTTGGTGACGAAGCACGTTTCGCAGTTTATACATCAACTATAGTAACTTCATCCCCCACCCCGCCAATTGGCGCCACTGGTTCACTGAAACTATTTCTAACAAGTTTTCTTTCAATGATCTGGTATTTCACTGAATTATTAAGGTGTATCAAATACATTATAACCTGCATTATGTCTTAATATTATACACTTGTTAACAAATATATAGCGTAGCTTAACGTACTTTGAGTGCATAACAAACGAAAATTTAGTTTGTCTTCTTTGACATTAAGTAGAACATAAAATAACGCTTTTATAAAGAAGATAGAATGGAAATACTTTACTTCAAAAATAAAATCTTGTCGTATTGTGAATTGTTCACCTACAATTTGAAAAATGTTATGTAATTATAATTTTATTTTTCAAGGTTGTTGTCGTTTCAAATCCAGCCTATGTAGTGCGTGTGCTCAAACAAAAGAAAGAGAAGTATGGGGTAGTAAGAAATGGATTTATTTCGAGTACTCCTAGTTATATCAGAAATCTCTATCAGGGGAAAAAAAAGAGAGTTTGTTTGTTTGTTTGTAATTAAGCACAAAGCCACACACTAGGTTATCTGTTATTTAGCATTGTAAGTCCACAGACATTCCGCTGTGCCACTGGGGGGGGGGGGGGCAAAAAAGAGAAAGTTCATATTAAGTATTAACAAAAAATTGTGTTGGTAAATAGTGGAAACTTCCTTAAACATTTACCAGAATGAATCAGAAAAACAATTCCTCATATCGTTAGAGTTCTTATTATTGAGAAAAGCACTAAGAATACATATTACTTTAAAACAGAAACATGCACTCATTAGCAGTTGGCACAAAATAAAACAATCCCGAGGTTTCTCTATGATCTGCAAATTTCGCTGTGAGACATACTGAACATACTAAATCACTGTATATTTAACCAGTGTATTAACACTTACAATTATAAAAATATTACCATTTGACAGCCGAATCGTTCTTAATTCTGCTGCACTAATTTCTAAATAATTTCTAGTATTAGAGATTTCATCTAATAGCAGTTTTCTATGGTTAAAACAGAATATTTATCGAAATTTTGTTTTTATAACAGAAAAAATGTTAAGAGATCGTATTTTTATATGAAACCAGATAACACTTACTCTCCAAAAACCAACACATCATTTTCTACATGAAATGAAACACTTGGTTTTCAAGTATCGACACATCTATTTCTACATGAAATGAAACTTTTTCTTCAAGTACCAACACCAACATACTAAGTTTCTACACGGAATGAAACGCTTGTTCCTCAAGTACAAACACTCCAACTTCATACCCAGAATGAAGCAGTTGTTCTTCAAATACCAACGTACCAAGCCTTTAAACTTGATAACTGGGGTACAAGAACTCCCATAATATTGGACTGAACTTTAACTTCCCTAAATTCGATTCCATAAGAAAATGGTACTTGCTTTATGCTGACACAATCATTTGATTACTTTACAAAACCCAAGTGTTAACATATATTTTCCACATGTAAGTACCATTTTTACTATTTTGGTAATCGTGATTCAAGTTCGAATTCAGAAAAACGTGGTTGATACTAATAAAGATGTAATTTTATAGTAAACTTAGAATAATCACAAATGTAATACATGTATACTATAATAAGATGATAAATTTCACATCTGTTCAGCAAATGTTATCAACGATGGACAAGATACTATGGTGAGCAAGTATTTGTCTTGAGACGTTTGGTTAAAATATCATCTACAAAAGTTCAATTCCTACACCATGTATCCATTCAAGAGAGTGTGTGTTTTTCAGTATTAAATATCTTTTGATATAACTCTTTAAAAGTTGGTAATTTGATTTTCTATTTAGAATCTACACTGGGAAATGACACTCATAAACAATTGAATATTCATTGTATTAACGAAAATCCAACAAATATCAAAATAAATTGCAAGTTTATGTTAATCAGATTAAAGATGAAGAACAGTAAAGGAAGTACCAAAAACTCTCTCTCTGGCTAGTTCAACAAAAGAGAAACACTATATCTGATTAGTAAGAAGTGTTGGCTTAATACAGCCATTAATTTCATAAGTAAAATTCCGTGTATAATCTTCTTTATTTCATTTATAGTTATGCGACTCTTTGTTGTACTTTAATACTTTAGCTTGTACCTTCATTAAAAGTATAAATACAACAACTGTAAACTAGATTTAGCTGCACTGTACCAATTTAGATGTGGGCGAAATTATCAACCTCGTAATTAGATGGTCTGAACACAATTAAACTGAACAAACGCTCACTCTTGAAAGTTCATGTATGTCTGTTATTAAACATAAAACAACACAACTGGCTGTATGTTCTGTGCCCACATCTGGTATCGAACTTCGATTTTTAGCGTTATAAGCCCTTAGAATTACCACTGAGCCAAGGGGGTCTCTAGATAACCCTGTCCAACAAAACTAGAGGATCAAAGGTAATGCGAAGTACGAGTCCATTTCAGCGCTAAAAATACACCATCTTTGAAGTTACTCGGTTTGCAAGATGAAAATCTACTCAGATCACAACAATAAACTAAATTAAATGGGTAAGTTTCGGTGTTAATGCGATTGCTAACTACTAAACTTTTACATATACTATGGTTAATGGCTGCACTTCCATAGATATGTATCAGCTTTTATGTCATCGCTTTTTCTACATTCTGTGTATAATTATTCTTTTACACAATCAAATTTCTTGGAAATCGTGCTAATACAAATGAAACAATATTTACTTTGATGCTCTATGTGGCAGTAGTTCCATGCGTGTGTCTATTCTTGAAAATGAGAATATAAGAGAAAAGCCCAGAAGCAAATAAAAGACGCATTAAAGGAAATTGTTGACCACAAGACAGATAGATTTCATATGAACAAAGCATAGGAACCACGGTCTGAATCGAGAAATCGAGCTTGACTATAGTGAGCGATGACTGTGTGTGTGTGAAATGAACCAACTAGGCTTTTCTGGTATTACACATAAAACGGTAATATGAAAGTCCCTCTGTGGGTTAGCTTGTCTTTGGATGACTCATCGTTCACTGACAATACCACAATCACGTGACTATGATCGCACTGCCTACCAGAATTTCTTGGGATTATAGTACATTGGAGTTATTTGTAGTACACGTGTGAACGTTTATTTTAATAAGTACTGATAGCACATAATAACGTGACGATGTTAGCATTTGTTGCTGAAATGAATATTGTGGCATTCATATAAATACATGTATCTTTTAAAGTTCTATTTGATACCAAATCTCAATAGCTATGCCAAACATTGGAGTTAAACAAACTTTGTGATTTTATAATTGAAATCAATAATTATATAATTAATGTCCCTTATCTATATGAAACAATTTTATTGGGCTCTTATTATTTCAAGGCCATGGTTTCTTTTTTTTTCAAACAAATAATTATCGAAATTTTGATCAAAATAAAAAACAGGCCTAATCAAAACGCTTTATTTAACCCAAAATGCAATAGGATGGATATTTGCAGAATTTAACGCTGTATATATAGTACGGAGCTTTACAGTAAAGCATTATAATATCATTCAGAGTTTACAGATTGAGTTGTCAACTAGACAGTATTCGATCGTGATTCGACGCATGCGCAAAATTTCCCGAGTAAAGCCTTAGCCTTTTATAACCAATCGTATCATGCCACCGAAATCATGAAGAGCAATTTATAAACAAATGGAAATATAAAATTAAACGTGAAGGACACTAACTATTGGAATTTAAATCTTATTCCACCTTCACAAAATGTGGAGGATGATACTTGTACGTATATGGCTTGGGAAACACAAATTTGGTTGTCCAAAAAGTAGCATGTGATGATGTGAGCTAACGTAATGAGATGTTTCAGTTCAGGTTGTTCACTTTCGCTGGTTTCGATATGTCTTCAAATCAACGTCGTCTAGGCGGTCGAAGTAAACATAAAATTGGTAAAACGGTTTTAACGAAAATCAAGATTTTATATCAACCAAGGGATGGCATATATCAACCGTAGAGTTTGAAAATTGGAATGATAACTGAATCAATAGGAAGTTGACATAATCATGTCAGTTTAAATCATGATTTTGTACGACAACTATAGATTAACATAGCTTTGACCTGGTTTTGTGCGACTTGATTTGAGTCCAACATTCTCCGAAACAAAGTACCTTCAATATATTTCAAATTTATATACTCTTAAGAATTTATTGACTTTCATTCGATTGTTAAATGATAAGATTTTCGAACACATAAAAACACATATTTTTTAACTGGAAATAAATCGGCAACACGCATTTATATCAGTGCTAATTATTTGGAATTCAAATATAAATAAAATAACACCCACCCACATATATATATATAGCCACAGTTAGAATCCTAGATAAAATAGTGGGTAGACTATATAGAGTTACCCAACGCGGAAACAAAATAGAAAATTTCAAACCTTCCAAAAACTACCATTCAAGATAGATAACAGTGCAGATAGAAGTATGAAAAATGAAGTTTCTACAAAAATAATGGGTGATCGCGTCCACCCTCAGCCTATCAGTGTATATATAACAATATATATCAAGTACTTATATTGTACACATTGTTATACCCGCTTTTTAGCCGTGACAATTATATCCACAACACTATTACAATCTTATAATAAAGGTAGAGAATATTTAAAGTTACACACTCCGTTTTAAACTAAATAATACTTGAATTATATTACGTAGGAAAGCAAATTAATGTGTTTTTTTAATTCACTGTAACAATGTTCTTTCAAAAGTTAAAAGGCCTTCATTACTGTAACAAAAATTCAATTTCAATTTAGCAAGTTCAACATTTTGACTGAAAATTTGAAGGTAAAATGTGAAGATCTTGTTTTGGAGATATTTCATTAGCTTCGGCGATTGTATCCTGCTAATTTAGTACAATATAATAACGCTCTGACAGATAAGGAACATAACTGAAGAAATTTAACTTGGCATGAAGCAAGAGCCAACTGCACATTCTTAAAACAACCAGTATAACACGTCTAAGCGTATTCTATTCCCTGTTAAATATTGGCAGTTGACGACCATAATATTTGTCTTCTCACTTATAAGTACGACAAGGTAAGCCTTGTATGTTTATATATTGATACTTTAGCATATGTAACATATGCTACCAATAACAGAAACTGATATATTTTTAAAACAGCTATTAAATTCTTTAACAGTTTGTCACAACTTTAAACTAACACTTAAATTACTAACAGCTTGCATGCATTTAATGTTTGTATACAAACTTCAAATTATTAATTAAAGTATAGCTGAAATATGGACATGTAGATTTATGTTGAAGAGGGTCGCGTTTGTTTATCAAAGATAAAACTTTCAAGTACTGGCTTTTATGTAGCAAATGAGATACGAAAAAAAACCAGATAAAGTGACAATTATCACTTCTCTCATTCTTTGTGAATCCTCAGCTGTGTAACTTTTGTTCTCAGATTCTTTCATGTGATATATAAACACAGTGTGACTACCAATCTTGAAATTATACTTTAGAACTACCAGATTCAAATTTATTATTTTGAGGTACTTTTGCTTGGTTTGGATCTTGTAGTAAACAAAGATTTATACTCTAGCTTGAATTTAAATTTATTTTGAGCTGCTTTTGCGTGGATTGGCTCTTGTAGCAAACAACGATTCATATGCTAGCCTGAGTTCGAATATATTTTGAGCTGCTTTTGCGTGGATTGGCTCTTGTAGCAAACAACGATTCATATTCTAGCCTGAGTTCGAATATATTTTGAGCTGCTTTTGCGTGGATTGGCTCTTGTAGCAAACAACGATTCATATTCTAGCCTGAGTTCGAATATATTTTGGATGCTTTTGCATGGTTTGGCTCTTGTAGTAAACAACGTCTCATGCTCTAGCCTGAGTTCGAATTTATTTTGTCTCTGCAGAGAGATATACTATTTTTCTATTGTTTCTTCTTCTTCCAAAGACTATTCAGTCAACCGCCATTCCTTCATTTCTCGGAGGATTGGCTTGAAACTTGGTAATGTTATACCTTGGTCCAATACGTCCAGACAACTTTTTCATTTAGGCCTTTTAAGGATTTCATGCAGCCAAAACTCAAACAACCCAAAAATTTATATTTTAGGCTCATGTGCGGTCATATTTACAGCAATCAAGATGAAAATTGGTACAAATATAAATTTTCATGTGCCCAACACGATGACATATAAACATATTAAGTTTGCTCATTTGAATCTTTTTAGAGGGGTCAGACACATTCAGAGCTCACAAAAAGCATAATTTTGGGATTTTTGATCAATTACTCTGCCATATTTTGACCAGTTTACATGGCATTTGATATAAAAGTACTTATCTACAGGTCCCATACATCGACAAACAAAAATGGTGGACCTACCCATTTTTTAGAAATCATAGGGGAATCCAGATACCACAAAAAGCATAATTTTCTGGTTTTTTGACAAATTTTCCGCTGTATTTCGGCCAATTTAAATGGGTTCTGGTACAAAGATACATTTTTTTTACAGATCCCATACATAAACATACAAAAATGAGGTTAAATAAACCCATAATTTTAGGAGTTTTGGTCAATTACTTAACCTTGTTTCGACCAATTTACTTGAAATTTCGTACAAAGATACTTTTTTGCAGGTCCCAAACAGAGATGCAGAAAATTTTGGAATTTTTGTCTTTTGCTCAATTTTTCAGCGAGGAAAGCACAATTTGGAATTTTCGTAAACTATTCATGTGTATATAAACTATCTTGCATGAGATTTGGAACAAAGATACCTTCTTGCAGGTCCCAAGTAGTGATATAGAGAGTTTCCGATTTTTCTGGTGTCAAAATTAGTCATGTTGGGATTGCGTGACGGAGACATATAGCATTCGCCCACGAATGTTGACCTCTTGAATTTTGAACTGCTTCTGCATTTTTTGTACAAACTTCTTCTACTCTTGGATCTTATAGAAAACAATGCTTCTGTCTCAATACTTTTTCTGTGAAATTATTGTGAGAGACAGCGTTTTTATCTCTGTTCTGAGTTGAAATTTCGTATGAGCTGCACTGCCTTGTCGTTTAAGAGGCTTCTCTACGTACTGAGTTAAGAAATTATTAACTGTTTTTACATTAACTCCTGTCATAAACGATGTTTGTGGCTTTATTCTGAATCTTCGTAAAAGCTTTCAGCATGTTAACATACATGTTATCCGGTAATTATGTTAAAAATATTGTTTAAATATTTACGGTATGGTTGCGGCAGATGGATATCAATCGTTGTCATGGTTAGTATCCTAGACGATCACCTAAGTCTTATTATTAATTAGTAGCTTTTTATTTAATTAGATAATAACTAATAGCTAGTTTTTATCCTACGTTTTGGCTGCTTGTCTGTTGCCATCTTTCGGGAACCCTTGAGAAGAACTATTTTTTGTATTAATATTGGCGAAGATAAAAAAGAAAATAAACTTCGAGAAGATGCAGTCGAGTGGATAATGCACCAGAGCTCCATTAAGATGTCTCCAAGACATTTTGAAAGATATGTTAAAAAACTGTTAAAACAGTTTCTGAACAAACTGTTATGAGGTATAGAATGTTGATAAAACACGGAATGTTCATATAAAATCTAGCATATGTTAAATAACTGTTAAAACAGTTTCTGAACAAACTGTTATGAGGTATAGAATGTTGATAAAACATGGAATGTTCATATAAAATCTAGCATACGTTAAAAAATTGTTAAAACAGTTTTTGAACAAACTGTTATGAGGTATAGAATGTTGATAAAACACGGAATGTTCATATAAAATCTAGCATATGTTAAATAACTGTTAAAACAGTTTCTGAACAAACTGTTATGAGGTATAGAATGTTGATAAAATACGGAACTCTTGGATACATCTTACCATCTAGCTTACAAATGTTCATATAAAACCTAGCATATTTGAAGTATTGTATTATTTTGGATTAACATTTTTCAGGACTGTCAACATATGGTTATATAATTATAAAAACTTTTGAAGAAGTTGAAAAACTGAAATTAAAACATGAATCTGAAGCTTTGCCCTAACAATAATTTAAGATTTGTGATTTAAAATTTTCCAAATATATCATGGCTATTTGAATTGATTAAAATAATAGCTAGAACTTTAACAAACCTTCAGGTGCATTTTAAATCTAGGTTTAACGACTGAAGGATAAACATAGTTGATGGGGGTATGATAAGAATTACCAATCTTTATCTAAATTAGCTATAGGTCTAATACCAAACCTTACATCACATTCTAAACCCGTATAGAAGATGGGAGCTTCCGTACGTCGAAGTAACGGTTACTAAGTCAGTTTAACAGGGGGTGCCTCACGACTTCAACAGCATAATCGTGACTCATTACACCTCACGCGAGGGCAGCGCCCCCTCCTAGTGACCGTGAACTCACTCTGTTGAGAGTGGTGGGAAGGTGCGAAGCTAGCGTCTTTGTTTGGTGTGACTCTCCACAGATAGGCATTGTTTGAAAGTTTACAGAATTGCTGGAAAAATATGACATGGCTCGCTACTTTAAAATGGGTCACACGTTGACATTAAAAAACAAAAGCTTATAAATCTCACACAACGATAAGTGTTTGAGTATTTGATTTATGATTTATCAGCTTTGACGTCTGTGCACGTCTGTCGACATATCTATTTTGCTTAAAGACTAATATAGGCCTCCTAACGGGGAGAGAGAAGTCTTCCTCTCCAAAAATCAAGAGATCGAAACATCTCCCTTTTCCAAACTCCGGAGATCGAAATATCTCCTTTTTCCAAACTCCAGAGATCGAAATGTCTTCTTTTGAAAAAACCAAATATCAAAACGCCTTCCACCTTTGTGAAATTCCACGCAAGGAAAACCTCTACTATGTTACGACAGCGGAAGTCACGTGACTCTAGAAGAATGCGCGCTGGAGTTTCTAGAAGGATCAAGACTGTTCCTGGCAATTCTAGTCTTTTCTAGGCACCCTCTATTTTAGTATATAAGCCCGGCAAATAAAGCGGAGATAATAATAGCAGATGGACAGATATAGAGACAAATATTTGAGTCAAGTGAGCGGTAATGACCGCAAGTAACGTGCGTGAATCGTTGTGAATTATAGTGTGTGTTTAAGTTAAAGTGACCGTGGAAATTCTGTGTATCATAAAGTTGTATCGAGAAATAATAAACTAGTTTTAATCAAGAAAGGACTTGTATCGCTGAAGTTTCTCGGAAAGAATTTTTACGGGAAATTATCAAACAAGCAGATACGTAACAACTAGATTATCCTGCGCCAGTGTATTTAGTTTTATAACTATTTTATATACTACAAGATATGAGGCTCATTATTTGAATCACATAAGATCTCTATGCTCTAATTCAAAATAATTAGCAAATGTCCATCTAGCCATAAACAAAAATCATAATTTGGCGTAATTGGGATGAGGTAAGTTTCAAATTAAATGAATTCTTACCTATGGAGTTAATATATTAATAGTTTTTATGCTACAGCTTTTACAAAATAAACATTATGCATTTGAATAGCAGAAACATTTGTGGAAAAGTCAAGTATCAGTCATCCAGGAACCAATTGATATATATAAATACACACATATATATGTTATATATTTGCATTAAAACAATTTAAAGATGAAGACCAGAGCAAAGGTCATCAACTTTAGTTAAAAGGGTAGGCTTAGGGATTTTGAAAATAGCCAATAGCTACATAGGAAGTGTATGTAACAAGGTGCAACATGTTCCAGGTTTGTGATTAAAAGTATGTGGACTTCGCTCGTCACACTGCCTGTATCAGGAACTCATGTGAAACATCATGTGCTTTTAGTTGGCGTGATTTGCATATATTAATCAGTTACTGTGATAAACTGGATTATCTTTGGTAGTATTCTTACCAAGCATGCACTGTGTTTTGGTAATTATGGATTTCTCTACCGATTTTTAAGATACAGTTATTAACATATCCATCTAATTATTTTTAATTATCACAATTACTCTCTTCATAACGAAGATGAATTTTTTTTTTGTATATATAAAGGTCCAAGCTTTTGTTACTCAAATGTAGTAATAACAAATAAAACTAACGATATCCGTTATATGAAGCAATTTCTGTGGGGAGAATTCATTTAACACAGATAACACGTCATATTAGCATGTTAACACCCAATTCTCAGATTAAGCAACAAAGAAAATAAAACGAAGTCTTCCAAAAGGTGTTAGTCTTTAAATAAAGTAGAAGTATGCATAAGTAATGAAATGAATTAAAAATCAGCACTGCGTGAATAGTTCAGCACTAATTAATCTATTACAGCTGACGCTCATTCGTTAAGCTGACCATACATACTGCGTACACCAAACAAGACACTTTCATCACTTTGACTTTTGACCTCGATAACTGCATATTTCTAGGAAATGTGAAGTTCAAACAGGTGACATTAAAGCTGTACCCACTATCTAGATATCAGATAGTGGCACATTTATTTTATCCTTGAAACCGGCCTAACCTTAATAGGCTTAGCTTGGTACGAACTTATGTTATTGAAAGTCCTTGAATTCGAACGGAACTCAACATGACAGGTTTATGCACGAAAGAAAAATAAATAAATAAATAAAAAAACGTTTGCTTGTTTCAAAATTTCGTGAAAAGCTACAAGGGTTAACTAATAATCGCAGTGCCTAACTTTGAACTGGTAGGCTAGAAGGAAAGTAGTTATAGTACCCAGCGCTAACTCTTGAGCAACTCTTCTTGTGTGATCGAATAGCAGGGTTCGATAGTCACTTTTATAGCGCATTCATGGCCCCAAAGTGTGGATCGCATTTTTGCGACTACTGGTTGCAATCGTTAATCATCGGGTTAACAATCCAGCAAGCTAACTTCGGATCATGACCCACCCAAGACGTAAAACAAAAACAAAAAAAAAACGCAAGAAGTGTGCGTGTGAGAAGAACTGTACATAGGATTTACTTTAAAGATTTAGTTTGATTTGTTAAGTAGTTCAAAACTGCCTCAAGATGAATCATCAGAGTTTGTTTTTATTAGTCGAATCCTTGAAGGTAAAATGCAACAAATACACATTCGACGCTAACTTAACTTTGTCAGGCTCGAGAAGAAACCTTGTTTGTGAGCAGAAAAGAGCTGGTAGGAGAATTAACCTTAATGCTTCCATTTGGTTGTGTAGTATTAGTTAGCGTTTCCTTTCTTAACCAGCCTGTTAGACTATTCCCAGAAGTTACATCACTTTTCGTTTCAATAATTACAGTACACATATCAGAAATTTTACAGGGTGTTTACGTTCGGACATAATATTTCGAATGTTATAATAAACATGTTGATAAAAGTATCATAGAATTTAGATAATAATACTAAAAAAGTTACAATATCCTGAAAGAAGTTGAAAAACAACAATGAAAGGATTTCCAAGTTTTATTTAAAATGGGCGTCTCTTTTCGAACGACATGATGTCATACTAGAATAAAGACAGACAATTACCTTAAACTAATAACATACAGATCACGCACATGTTTCCGGGAGTTTGACTGGACAGAAAATATAAACAAACTTAAGTTATATATTAACGATCTGCAACGAACGAAAGTGAACAAGGATACTTAGGCTTACCAGATCTAATCGTCACAATAATCACACAAGTAAATACTTACCCCTTGAACAGATATATTGTTACAGTAAAGTCTGTGCAATATCAAACGTAATAAGGAATAGTCATTGGGTAATTGTGGTGAATAATGGGTAAGGAACTTTTGTAGGATAACACGACGTCTATCAAATTAAGGACTATCAGTGCTTACATACGGGAAACTCAGGGGATCGTTAACTAAGTTCAATAATAATTATACAAGCATCTGTAATCCAGCAATAGTTGAAGATACACGCGACCTATGCATATAACTATACTAGCCAGTGTCAAAACTAAAACGCAAACATAGTAAGTGTTAAGTAAGACTTGGCTAAACTTCAACTCTTAGCGAATTTTTCTGGACTCTTGTCGGTAGTATTTTTAGCCCTTTTTATAGACTCTGTGTATTACTCTCTCTCTATAACCAACTTTATTTTTATATATGTTCGTCATTTTCTATTATAATTATTATATGTTTATTCATTGTAATATTTGTGTAGAACTCTTCAGTCACTGCAATATTTGTATTATCAAATTTATTCTTCTACAATTTTGTTTTCTAAGTTCACTCTTAATTTCCACTAGCTCACACTTAGAGATGTTAAGTTATCACTAGGTTGAGTTGTCATTGTCTTATCATTGGTTTGAATTGACGAGTAGAAAGGTGTTATTTTTGGGTCGCTAGCCTAATATTCACATGGGAAAACATCATTATTTATCAGACCTCTCGCTGATGTACCTATAAAGGATGACAATTTGTAATACCTGTCTAAATAATAAGTTTAAGAAAGTCTCTGTCACACAACAGTATAATGCAGTCTAGTTCTGATCGAGGAGCAGAGCAGTTCAGGGTAAGGTTGTAGAAATATTAGAAGAATTACTGTTCTATGTAACAAGTCTTGCAACAGTCAAGCTGAAGTGACTCTGAATGGTTCTATAACAGCTCTCTTTATGAAGCTGAAGTGACTCTGAATGGTTCTATAACAGCTCTCTTTATGAAGCTGAAGTGACTCTGAATGATTTTATAACTGCTCTCTTTATGCAGCTGAAGTGACTCTGAATGATTCTATAACAGCTCTCTTTATGCATCATATTTACGTAAATTAATTTGCTGTGTTATTTGCAAAATTGTCTTCCTCATTCATTTTAAGTTTTCAACATACACCACGGGACTTTTTTTTCTTTTCCACAATTCCGTTATTTTCCTGCCTTCGATTTTTCTACGAACCTTCCTCTTGCACATAACGCGAACGCCTTCTTTAAAAGCAGTTTTATATCTTAAACTTTCTATATAGTTATTTCAAGTTTTACGTACCTTCGGTGCTTATTTTCTAAAAAAATAGAAAAGGTATCGATTTTCTGTTGTTGGGAGGATAGGGGGATTTGGAAGATAATAATTTAAACGTTATTGAGGCTATTATTTAGGATGGTATTTGTGTGGAATAATGTAGTTGCTTACTTCAGTCAAATATCAATTCGCAATGCAGCCGAGGCAGACGTAAAAAAAATTATAGTGTTTCCGTCTTTAGATTAAAAAAAAATTCAAGTCAGGTTCCGGAGAGATCAGACAGAAATTAAACACTGCTCATCTTACTGTATAATGTAGATCCATATTTAAAATATTTTATATACTGTCTATGTTTTACATATTTGTAGTAAGATAGGCCTACTTTTGAAATCTGATGTAAAGTAAATTCATGGTTTGTTTTTACTGTAGTACTCTTTAAATTTTATCTGTTTTTTTTATTTTCTTTTAATGATACTATAATGTCGTTCCTATAAATTGGTCGTATATCACGTTTTCAGTTTTGGATGGAACAAGTGCTGAAGTCCATTATTTCCAAGTAGGTTGATGTTTTATTGTTTGTTTACAGACGGAACACTCTAGAGCGTATTCAAAATTTAGTGCATGCTTTTTGTTAGGTGTGAATAGAACATGTGTTGAGGTACTACGTCACGAATTTTACAACTTGCAGCTTTTAACCCACTTGACATTAGCCTCAGCTTCTCTGGACAAATGTTTCTTTTCAATATAAATATCATGTTTATTAAGAACTTTGTTTCACTTGAACTCCATTAAATGCAGTTAGTTCCCAACGAACAAAAGAGCTGAATATCTCACTTATATACATGAGTATGTTTTTCATGACATGTACATACGTGTAAACTCACACCACTTATATTATACGCTCAGCAACAGCATCACGACCGTATGTCACGACTACGTGCTCTTGTCTTCCCACCTCTTCCACCCCGCACGTGGCTGTTGGGTTAGACTTCACCCATCACGTTTAGGTTTTTTAATTCTTTTGGAAGCCACAACTGCTTCGGGTTATGTGCTTATAAAGTTTAAGTAAACTTAAAAACCCAGAAGTTAACGTTTCGGTAAAAGCACAATATTTCCCTCTATTTCCTAACTGTATCACCATCAAATGAAGGACTGTCTTGAAATAACTAATGTCAAAAAATAAACTGTTTTATGTAGGCACTTTTCAATGAAAACGCAACTTGTATTTTTGCTCATATTTACAGAGTTGATTGTCGTTTCATGAGAAACAAATGGACTGGTGAGACAGATAAGCATAAAATTTTGCATGTTTGATAAAGCTTATTTAAATCATCAGCCATTTTCTTTAGTTAATATAATCTACCAAAAGGCTAATTCTAGAATTACCGAGGGGATCCATATCCATCAGCTTTCTAAAAACATTTTCATAAAATATTTTTACACCACACCACTTACGGACATATAACTTTGTTGATGACAGGATCCTTTAATAACACGAATATTAGAAAACGATTGAACTAAAGTACCATCAATATTGCAATTAATACCCCTGCTGGATGAGATTCTTTAGTGTATTTTACATAGAAAATGAGTGATTTTACCCATATTTTTGTTCAGTTCTTTATATTGAGAACCGTAACGGACAAAATAGATAAAATTTACTCAATACGATGTGGACTTCAACCCGTAGTGAAGGGTATATAAAAATTTGGTAATTTGAGTATGTATGGGGGGGGGGGCGACATGTAATAAAATAGGTAAGTAATTGCGATACATTTCTTTTATGGGGTTTTAATATTCCAAGTTAAAATTACGCCAAGCTGTTTAACGTGGTAACCGCCAGTGAAACTCGATCCCTCTGGTGGCTTGTTTATGAATGATATTTAGATTAATGTTTCATAGAATGCAGATCATTAAAGATGTTAACTGGAAGCTCACAATCTCCACCTCCCAGCTTCATTACATTTGATAATCTTGATCCAGATTTTATAAAACTTAACGATGAGTCGCATCAGAATTGTTGTTTTCTTAGCGAAAAGCTACACAGTGGGCTATCTGTAGTCTGTTACCACGGGAAATCGAATCCCGGATTTTAGTGTTATAAGTCAGTAGACTTGTCGCTGACTCACTGGGGTGCCGTCAGTTTGTTTGTTATGGATTTCGCACCAAAGCTACACGAGGACTATCTGCACTAGCCGTCCCTAATTTAGCAGTGAAAGACTAGATGGAAGGTAGCTGGTCATCACCACCCATTGCCAACTCTTGGGGTACTCTTTTGCTAACGAATTTTGGGATTCACCGTCACATTATAACGAACCCACGACTGAAAGGACGAGCGTGTTTGGTGAAAATGGGATTCGAACTCGCAGATTGACGGTTATTAGGTTGATAGTGTGTGTATTCTGAAATCATTTTAGCATAAAAGTATAACCTGTATATAGTCTGTGTGTCTGTGATTTATATTTGTAATATAAGAAACCAGTTCTTTTCTATGTGGTTTTTCACAAGCTTGCCTCATTAAAAAGATACGCACGCGCCTGCACGCACGCAAGTGGATA
>NW_013667027.1:86060-93254 GCF_000517525.1 Limulus polyphemus
ATAACGAACCCACAGCTGAAAGGGCAAGCATGTTTGGTGTGACGGGGATTCGAACCCGCGACCCGCAGATTGCGAGTCGAGCGCCCTAGGTGCCGTCAGAATTGAACAATATTCAAGTTACTATCACGCAGTAAATAACTGTTTTAACTTACAACGTCCAAAAATATTCTGTACTCATAAAACTATACAACTTGATCTTCAACTTCAATTACTGGTCTTTTTTTTTCTATATCTACGAACTTACACACGATGCATGTGTTGAGTTTATCACATTATTAAAGCTAATAATTTCTTAACTTAAAATGATTTAATGGATATAAACATACAGGAAGATAATGATTCTTTAGTTTAAAACAGATATTGTGTTAGCGTTACCACTATAAGGATCTTTTGAATTTTTCAACTTTGGATGACGTAAAAGTTTTTAATAGCATAATAAATAAATCAATGCTTTGAGCCTTTGAATATGATGATGGGAGTAAATTATGTCTTTAGACGTAAGATGTTAGTTACTATTCAGCCCACAAGTACAAGTATGAATATATAATAAAGTTGATTAAGTAGAGACATTACGCAGCTATTAAATCGTTTCTTCGTATTGACTGTCATATAATTATAGCAGTTCTATACATTACATAAGTTAAACTGTATTCCTAAAACGAGAGAGATATGACATGAAAAAACCTTAATTATCATCTTGTCTTCCTATTTATGATGGATGACTTATAGTCTATAGTTTGACTGATTCATAACACAAGAGTCTTGCTTTAATCTAAATGAAAAGTGAGTGTGTGCGTGTTTTCAATTTGACCGAGAGGAACTGATATAATCAACTTCAATGATCTTTATGAATCGTGAAAGTGAAATATTTTGTTATAGTCCTTTGCCCTTCATCAAGCCAACTGAAATAATAACACTGCAACACTAGAGTATTACCTATTACTAAAAGCAAGTTAACAACTTTTTGATACGTATTGTAATTTTCTTAGTAAAGGTAATAAATAAGTGTTAAACATTAACTTTGTTTTAGGAAAAGCTAGAGCGAAACGAAATACTTTACCCGTTCCAAGTATTTCTAGTTTACAATAGACTGTTGTAACATCTTATTATAAAATACATTCATACCTGATACCACCCAGTCATAAAGAGCAAGAATTTTACGGTGGCCCCTATAGTTCATATTGTTTATAGCAGTGATTGCTAGCAATTTTCTTGAGTGTAGTGAACCATATGGCCCATGAAACGCCAAAATTAAAGGGTTTTTTTTCTTGTCATTTATTAGTGATTGGTATCAGATATATATAAAAGAAATTAACCTAACATAATAGCATGCACTTTTATTGTCAGTTGTTACTGATAAAAAGAGTTGGGCATAGCCTAATGCTTAGCGCGATGAGCTACATTGGGAGGTCCATGGTTCGAGGAGCAATACTTCTGAACATACTTCGCAATTTATTCAATTTCTTTATTCGGCTCAAGGAGCCGGACAAGATCCTGTATCAGGGAGTGCTTGACTCCCAGGTCAGTAATTGAATATGACGAACGGCTGGTTATACGGTTTCTGACTTCGTCGATGAGCCCATGTGCGCACATGGTGCCATTTAGATTAAAATTACCAGCAAACATATAACGATAATACAGTGGCTAATCTGAGGGGTGGGGGTAGAAAGGGTGGCTAGTCACCACTCTTTCCTGAGAATGCAAAAAAACAAAACAAATAATAATAAAGGGTGATCAGAACAAAAAAAAAAAAGGAGAACCTAAAATGCGCAGCCAGCCCAGTGAAGTAGCTACCCTTCTAAATAAAATCCTGGATTAGGCCCTTTTTGATAAAAGAGTTAGCACAAAGGATCACATATAAAGTGTAATAGACTTAAAATAAGACCCTAAACTCGAGCGCTTTCGAATAGTTGACTATTCTTCTTCTGAAGAAGAATAGTCAACTATTCGAAAACGCTCGAGTTTTGAGTCTTATTTTAAGTCTGGATTAGACCCTGCAATAAGTGAATTTTTATCAATACAAGACAACTCTTAGTAGCCACCCTTCTAGATAAAATCCTGGATTAGACCCTGTAATAAGTGAATTTTTATCAATACAAGCCTACTTATAGACTTATGAGTAGTTCAGCGATTTTTATCAAAAGTTTTATCATATGAATCACTGTCGACATTATTTACATTGTTGACAGTTTTATCAGATGAATCACAATGGCAATATTTACTTATTATTTACATTGTCTACAGCTTTATCAGATGAATCAAACTGGCAATATTTACTTATTATTTACATTGTTGATAGTTTTATCAGATGAATCACACTGGCAATATTTACTTATTATTTACATTGTTGACAGTTTTATCAGATGAATCACACTGGCAATATTTACTTATTATTTACATTGTTGACAGTTTTATCAGATGAATCACACTGGCGGTATTTACTTATTATTTACATTGTTGACAGTTTTATCAGATGAATCACATTGGCGGTATTTACTTATTATTTGCATTGTCGACAGCTTTATCAGATGAATTAAACTGGCAATATTTACTTATTATTTACATTGTCGACAGCTTTATCAGATGAATCAAACTAGCAATATTTACTTATTATTTACATTGTTGAAATCTTGAAGGTCCAAAGTTTCAGCCAACTACTATTGTGGTTAAATTGAGGCTAAATAATTATGTTGTGAGCATATAAGTTAAAGGTATTCCAAGTCTGGAATTATATATATATATACATTCATTGAATACCATAGAATAACACATGCATTATGATGTCCGGCAATTTTTACCGAATAATTATATTTTATAATTATTTCCTTTTCTTTCTTTCTCGTTTGAGTTATTGTTGATTGAACATACAATCATGGGTAGAAATAAAAAATGTGAAACAATATAAAGTGCCAACAATACTAATATGTTAAACTCTCATTCTGAGAAACGCATTGTTGTCAAACTGTAAAACAAGTACATGTACGCAATATCCTGAAATTATTTACCTGCGTTTCAGAGTCACGACTCTTGAACCTCTGTTAAAGTGGCAACTAAAATTCCATTAAGCCAATGAAGATACACTGAAGCATGCATAGTATATCAGGGCAGCGAGATAACGGGAGTTTTAACACATTTAAAAGTTGCTACATTTATGAAAATGAGCCCCCCAGTAGCACAGCGGTATGTCTGTGGACTTACAACGCTAGAATCCGGGTTTCGATACCCGTGGTGGGCAGAGCACAGATAGCCCATTGTGTAGCTTTGTGCTTAACTTAAAAAACAAACAAACATCCTGTGTATTTAAATTAATAAAGGGGGTTCTAAAGCTACTCAAGAGTTATTGCTTAGTGCAGTTCTTATTGCGTCAGTCTGTTTGTTTTCATGCGTAAATAATTGTTAACAGTTTCTAAAGTTGTAATACTTTATTTTCCCTGCCTCGTGATTTACGTCTGTGTCAATATTACATGGTTATACAACGTTAAAGAAAGAGATTTTGTTTAAAAATGACTTGAGATTTTTTAATGTGAACTCAACATCTCCAACAAGGATATATTTGCAGAACATTTTGAAATATGTTTTTTCCCCCCAAATATTTAAACATCTTTAAAGTAAAAGCAACTACATGTTGACTAAATGCAAGAGTTTATGCTGAGCTTCCCTCTTGGTCAACACTTCCCTTTTAATCACATTTTGTGTAATTCGGATGGATGTTTCAGCAACCATGTAGTCTGGCAACTTCTGGCACCTAATGGGTGAAATCATTTAGCATATTCCCAGGTTAAAACAGAAAGTGATAGTTACAGTCCAGTTTATTAGTTTCGTTTTGTATGTTTGTTTGCTTTTATTCAATCTAATATTCATTATTGCCCCACCCATTGAAGTGTTTTACGTATCCATTCTTTGTGAATATGAAAGAAAGATATATATATTTCACAGGTATAAATCGCGTTAGATGTAATGGTTGAGGGTGAAACAGAGACAGAGCAATAAGGTTGTATATATATATATAAACTTTCAAGAAAATGGTTACGTTTACGTAACTGAAATAAAAAGGTTTCGGTATGTGACGATTCTTTACATGAGCTCGACCTTTAAAAATGAGGGTTAACTGACGTTATGCACGCTACTTGGCCCCATCTCTAATGAGTTATTAAAAGTTATTGACATACTGCAAATTTCAACTTCTAACTGCGCGTACCACTTGTGTATTATGGAAGTTGTCTCATCAGGTCGATAGACACCAGGTATCGACTCGTCTCAAACCAGACGGTCTTGTATGTATGTGTGTAGGCGAGGGTAGTTACTTTTAGTGAGCTCACGTGAACGAAAACTCCCATGACCTTCTCTCATTTTTCAATCTCAAGTAGGAGTTGTGTGTGAATATCCCTTTAGTTACCCTAAGAAATCATATTCGTGGTCGGTTGGTGGGTGTTTGATAAAATGCATATATTTCAATGAGCATGTTCAGACTGAATACGAGGCCAATATCAGGTATAAAAAATAGCTACAACTAAGCCTTAAAAAGTTAGGTAGAAGAAAAAATAGATAGAGATGGATGGACGAATAGCGAGAGGGAAGGGGGGTGAACGGACAGAACAGACAATTAGATAATGGAGAAAGAGCGGAAGTATCTTACTGCCCTACATTATTTAATGAGCTCGCGTGACCTAGTGTTTAGCGTATCAGAATGCAGATCAAAGGGTCCAGGGTTCGAGACATGATGTCGCTTTATAGATCTGGTTGCCTTTTCTCTGGTCCCTAGCTCAAAGTTAGGACAGTATAACTGAAAACCAGGGATCTTTGACCCAGCCATTTAGTCTATGTTCGTATAAGATACTGTTTAGTTGGAAATTCAAGTTCCAGTTTTATTGAATAACTATTTATACAGTGACTGGACAGTTCGAATAGTTATGTATTGTAATTATATCAATGATGACAAATGTGTATCTTATCAAGAAAGAACAGTTAACAGAATAAATATGTTTTTTTTATCAAAGTTCTCTACAAAATTATTGTAATTCAAAGCGTAGAATAAGAAAATCAAGTGGAAATAAAACAGCTGATTTTAGATTGATTTTAAATTATTGGTTCGAATTTAGCGGAGACTATTTGACTCTTATTCAGAGACAAATGCTAAAATCCTACGACTTCCTTAGTCCTTAATGCTTAATAATCATGCAGTTGGTATGTTACACATTTTGAGGTATGCATCTTGCATTTCTTAAGATATTTACTATTCCTGGCCTGTCTCAATTCATGTTGTTGGTAGGAATTTTGATATTGTTATTTAAAAAGAAAACTATCCAATGCCTTATGTTTTATTTTAAAAAAGAGAAATATCCAACGTCTTCGCAAAAGTCATGTAACAGCCCACAATCAGTTTCCACCAATTAGTGGTATGTTTTATTTTTAAAAAAGAGAAATATCCAATGTCTTCGCAAAAGTCATGTAACAGCCCACGATCAGTTTCCACCAATTAGTTGTATGTTTTATTTTTAAAAAAGAGAAATATCCAATGTCTTCGCAAAAGTTATGTAACAGCCCACGATCAGTTTCCACCAATTAGTTGTATGTTTTATTTTTAAAAAAGAGAAATATCCAATGTCTTCGCAAAAGTTATGTAACAGCCCACGATCAGTTTCCATCAGTTAGCGGTAGGTAATGTTTTGTTTTTGGTCATTATAAGATTTCACTTGTACATCTGGACTGTTTCATCTACAGCAAGCGTCTATGGTCGCAGTAAAATAATGCACTAGGTATAATATGAGTGTTATCTTATTGGTTCATATACAGGATGCTTCGTCTACTTATTACGAACGTATAGAATCGTAAGATGTATATACACGAAATAATTCTTTAAGACTTACCAATCATTTCAAAATTATCTTCTTTATTAAACTTGTTAAACTCCTACACTCTGTATTCTGTCATATATGTATCCAGTTAGTGGTATTAGCTATTAAGTATAAAAGATATACATTCTTTAATTGAGGCTTGTTTTTCCTCCACTTGAAGAATTCGTTATAAGAACGCCCTCATAAATTTAACGAATATATTAATATCTGAATCTCGACTCCGAGTAGGCTCAATGCCTTCATAAGGTAATAAACCAAGTAGATAATGTTACGTCTCTGGTCGTTTGTTAATTTCCCGTAAAAATTCCTTCCGAAAAACTTCAGCGATACAAGTCCTTTCTTAAGTAAAACTTTGTACAACTTTGCAATACACTTAATTTCCACAATCAATTTAACTTAAAACACACGCTATAATTCACAACGAACGATTCACGCACTTACTTACTACCTTCGAGAATATCATGGCGTGTTACTAGAGTCACGTGACTTCCGCTGTCGTAACAATAATAATATAAAACGCTTAAACTGTAAAAGACCAGCCTTGCCTATCTGTACCTTGCTTTGTAAGACCAATATACTAACTGCACGTATAGAAAGTTGGACAGGCTAGGCTGTATACTTCGACCTTCCTAAATGGAAACGAGCTGTTATTTCCTTTACAAGGCTGTATCGTAGGGTGAAACTGTTTTTATTGCGAACTTCCCCATGCTTTAAAATCCTTGTTTCTTCATTCAAAGCCCAGAACGAGAAAGCGTATAAAGAGTTATTACTCTCAATCGAGAACTTTTAACAAGGTGTTAAAGAAGACTATGTACTGCTTTCTCGAACGCGTTAACTCGACTGCATTTTATGTAAAAACGGATGGTTGAGTGTACTTAGAGAAAGACTACATAACAGCTTAATCAAACAGTATTTATCTCAAGATTAACATATGTATTATATTTACATTTGTGTGTGTACCATTTTAAGGTATATTTTGAAACAAAGAAGAAACAAAAAAACGCGTAATAATTTACACTAACAATGTTATATCTTTGTTTCATGTAACTGTGACTAACCATCATTCGTCAGTATGAAGTATTAAATATCCCCCGGTGACTCAGTGGTAAGCGTCAGGGCTTATAATACTAAAATTCAGGATTGGATCCTCTCGGTAAATATAACGCAGACGTGAATCTTTGCACTAACTTGAACATAGAACATGTAAATTGAATGTTTAATACATCATCTAAGGCAGTTTTAACGTTGAACGAGATATCCTGAACAAAAAACAGCATAATCTATTGAATAGATAAAACACATTATGGTTTGTTTTGTTTAGTTTTTTTTAATTTCGTGC
>NW_013667027.1:93950-97361 GCF_000517525.1 Limulus polyphemus
TGGCCATGCCGGGCAACACATTATGGACCTTAAGGGTTTTAACAGCATCGTCTGTAGAATAAATAAAACACATTATGGACATTTAGGGTTTTAACAGCATCATCTGTAGGATAAATAAAACACATTATGGACTTAAGGGGTTTTAACAGTATCTTCTGTAGAATATATAAAACACATTATGGACCTTAAGGGTTTTAACAGCATCATCTGTAGGATAAATAAAACACATTATGGACTTTAAGGGTTTTAACAGTATCTTATGTAGAATAGATAAAACACATTATGGACCTTAAGGGTTTTAACAGTATCTTATGTAGAATAGATAAAACACATTATGGACCTTAAGGGTTTTAACAGTATCTTATGTAGAATAAATAAAACACATTATGGACCTTAAGGGTTTTAACAGTATCTTATGTAGAATAGATAAAACACATTATGGACCTTAAGGGTTTTAACAGTATCTTATGTAGAATAAATAAAACACATTATGGACCTTAAGAGTTTTAACAGCATCATCTATAGAATAAATAAAACACATTATGGACCTTAAGGGTTTTTTCTTATAATAATGAAATATTTTCGTTAGCACTAATTTTTTTTATATATAGATTAGTTTCCAACTTACGGATTAATATGATAGTTGTGCGTGTTCTCGTTTACTTTCTAATATGTCTATAATATATTGGACCACTTTTGACCAAATTAGATATATAGAAATATCCCCTGAAAAGTGGTAGGTCTATTTTCAAGTACGATAACAATAATAATGAATAATCAGAATTTACTATAAATATATAGAATTGTGCTATTAATACTTACCGTAATTCTGATTCATAAATCACTTAAATGAGTTTGATAATAATTACAATCAACTTACTGAATTAAGTCTAATTTTATCACATGAATAGCTAATCAGGTTCATGTGTGCATGCGCGTGTAAGGACGAACACATCTATACGGCAATACTTAAGTTGAAATTTTTGAAAACACGAAACTATAATTTAAGCTTATTCTTCGCTACCGATGCTCGGTATATATTAATATATGAACATTCCTTTATAAAAAGTTTATATAAATACACCTTTTCTTGCTTACTTTGTATTCATTCATTGAAACGTGACATTTAGAAGAGTCTTTATCTTCTTTTACTGTTGTTTACTCTGCTTGTACTCATTTTTCTTATACTTCATCATAAGACACTCCGCTCACTGCCAATTTTAATATATTAGACTGATTTGAAGGACACTTGGAAAAGAAAGAACTAATAAGTCAAGATAAAACGTTCTCATATAAATATTATAGTAATTACGTATTACCTCTTGGCTTCTGTATTTGTATTAATTCTCTCTCTCGTTACTCGAATTCAAATTTTAACTGTTTCTTTTCCCTTTTGATATTTCAATCAATTTCGAAGCATTGTGCATTGTGAACATACACAACACGCACCTTTCAGGGAACTTAATTACGTCCATTGAAGCATGTTCTCTACACGTTCATTTTCCTCAATATAATCGAATCCTCTCACATAAAAAGACGTTCAGTCCATTGAAGCATGTTCTCTACACGTTCATTTTCCTCAATATAATGGAATCCTCTCACACAAAAAGACGTTCCTTTTGGTTATTATGGAACGAAATAGAGTTCTCGTAAGCCTAACTAAAGCCCATATTCAAAATTAAAGTAACACAACAGAATATCATGGTCGGCGACTACTCAACAGCTGGCTTTGTCGGATTTCAAGCCTGGAGACATAACAGTTTTCCAATTCTCATTTGCGAAAGTTTAATAAATTACTGAACAAATAGCAGCATAGCATTAAATAAACTGAAAGACTAAAAATTGTAGTAGTAGTAGTCTATAGAATATAGAAACTACAAGGTAATTCATTTGAAACTGGAGTGAAAAACACACGGTCATTTCTTATAAGTTATCAACAATATGCTTAATTTTGATCGTTTAGTTTTTAAAGATAATATTTATAAATGCACAAATAAGTCGGATAAACAGTGCAGGAAAAGTTATAAGTGATCACAAATAGATTATCGTTTGTTTTTTTTTGTTCGATTACAAATTCAACATACCTATAGCTTATATTATATTCTTTGAGATGATCAACGTGCGCGTGACTATTAAACCAACAAACAAAAGTAGAAGGAGAAATGACAACAATCCTGCCTGACTGCTAGCACAGGTACATGAAACTAAACACATCATAAAGCAGTAGTAATGCACCAGTAAACACTAAATACATACAAATTACAAAATAAGATGTATTGTTACTAAAACCATCAGTGTAATAATCAAACATTACTAATTAACACCATTAAAAAATAACATGTAGAAATTACGACCTTACGTGTAAATACATTTTAGTACAGATAACAATCGATACTCAGCTGACTAGATATAAATGTAAAACTAAAGAACCTGTAAAACTACGAGTCGTTAAACAAGGCCTTTATGTCTAACCACACTACTCTGTCTGCTTAAATTTCCTTGAGAGAGTTAGGTTACACGTATACGTAACCCATTAATAAATGAGTTTCGTACAGGGAGTAGCCAGCAGGTAGGGGTACCAGCACCACAACAAGTTATTTACCCTCTTTCCACATCGAGATGGAAAACTCGTTCTCATATCTAATGTCCTCGTTTCTGTCGGGTCATATCTGCGTTAGGTTATAAAAGTGACGAAAAGTCTACAAGGGAACAGTCTTTAGAAGGTTGTATTGCCATAGCAACAGAACTTGAACTTAATTTAAGCTAGTTAATCCTTCTCTTCCTAAGTACTAATAACTTTTCGTGAGTCTTACGACATAAGTAATTAAACTAGTAAACATTTCTTTAGCGTAAAATCTCAATGGCAGTGACTTTCGTTAGGTACAATGTTTTGGATTTAAATCTTTTTAAATACTACAAGACACAAATTAAAATAATAATAATAATTAACAAACACACGTGAATAGACAAACTTATCCCAAAATATATAATGACTGTTCTGTTTCGATAGCTTACAAACATTTTGCACTGGAGATTAGAATACAGAGGTTAAACTCAAATATCTTTAAAAGTATTTCATCATGCACTGGAAATGTTTACACATTTATGAATTTGTGTTTTCTTTGGTCAGGACTTTTTTTTTTAACTACGGTACAGCGACTCCGAATCTTTGTTTTTTTTTCAAGTACAAACTTTTAGCTCATAGCTCCGTCTCTTGTCCGATTTGAGATCTAATTAGAGCTGCTGATATTGAGGATTCCTTCTTGTTATCAGTTAGAATGTTGTCATCAACATGATATTGACAACATTAGTACAATATTTAACCGAGTAATGCAAGCAACATTTTATCTTTTCTTGTCGCATCAACTAGGTCATTACCATCTCTTTTTCAAGATTTGTTTGTTTGTTTGG
>NW_013667027.1:97466-112143 GCF_000517525.1 Limulus polyphemus
AGTAACTCAACTGCTCTATAATGTAACCCACAACGTCTTATTTTACTAATTAATCATTGATTTTGATTCTCTTTTGTTTTTCCAATTAAATAATCGACTACCGAAGATTCTCTTGCTCATGTATCCTCCACCTTCCTTCTTCGTCCCCACCTACTCTTCTATTCAACACCATCAATCGTCAGACCTCACACAATTTCATAAACCTTTTCTCGATTTAATTCTTGACCTTGTTATTTTGTTCCACTTTATGGATATCCGATATTTTCTTCCTCATTCATATCATATCATATTATTTTCAACTTCTTGCATTCATATCACCCACTAATATCATATTATATGATTTTTTTCCTGCAAAATTTACTCGAATGTTACTTTAATTTCCACAATTATTTACTTTTTCTGTTTACTATACACCACCAAAACAATTCCTTTTTTTTGTTTCTTGTATTTTATTGGTATACCCATCTGCTCTTCTTCTATCTTTTATTCCGTTATATGACTTTCTATTGACTTTCCTTTGTTTTTTTATTTCTCTATGTCCACTTAATTTTTCACTCATACGTAAGGTCAAGTTTATTCTCTATAATACTCTTTAATGTTCGGTCCACCAATGTCTCTATTAGTATCACTACTTCATGTTTCCAAAAATAGGCTTAAACATGCCCTTCTTCTTATTAAATATCGCCGCCACATTCCATATTAATATTTCAGAACTTTCTTCTTTTACTTGCTTGTTTGTTATTATCCATTTTCTGCATTGTGTCGATTTCCTTTTTCTATATCCTATCCTTATTTTCTGCCTTTTTTCTTAGCCAATATTTCTTGTTCTTCGCTTATTAACTTGAAATTTTTTTCTGCCATTTTTCTGACTTCAATTTAATCAAGACTTCTAAAACTTTCTTTGTTCCATTCAAAATCTTGTCTTTTAATTGTTCTCTTTTTATATCTCACAATCACCCCCTTCCCCTCCTCTTTAATTTTTATGGAGTAGTTGTCCTTTACATAGATTTCCATGCCTTTCAAATTCCTTCATTTATTGCTCTTTTTTCCCCAAAACGTTACAGTTATCGGCCTCGGTAACTTTCCTCCTTGCAACCCTACTCAATGTGTTCGAGTAAATCCCAATTAGATAAATTCATAAGTCCTTTCCTACATATTTTTTTTTCTAACTCTTTGCTAGTATACACCACAGTCTGTCTTTTACTATCGTCTTCTAATTCATAATTTTGTTTCTTTAATTTCGTGCAAAACTGCCCAAGAGCTATTTGCGCTAGCCATCCCTAATTTTGAAGTGATTGACTAGATGGAAGGCAACTAGTCAACACCATCCTCCGCCAACTCTTGGTCTACTCTTTACCAACAAACAGTGGGATTGACCGTAAAAATTACAACACCCCCAAGGCTGAAAGTGCGAATATTTTTGGAGACGGGTTTCGATCCCGCAACCTACAGATTGCGAATCGAACATACTAACCACCAGGTCTTGTGGAGCCCCTTTTTTTTTCTTTAATCCTACTAGCTTTTCTCTGCGTCTTTTCTGTTTTCCTATTTTCTTTATGGCTCGGCATGGCCATACTCGGAATCTGAGGGTAGCGGATTTGAATCCCTGTCGCACCAAACATGCTCGCTCTTTCAGCCGTGGGGGCGTTATAATGTGACGGTCAATTCCACTATTCGTTAGTAAAAGAGCAGCCTACAAGTTGGCGGTGGGTGGTGATGACTAGCTGTCTTCCCTCTAGTCTTTCACTGCTAAATTGGGGACGGCTAGAGCAGAAAGCCCTCGTGTAGCTTTGCGCGAAATTCAAACCAAATCTATTTTCTTTCTTCTGTTTTAAACTTACACTCAATTCATCCAGTCATTATTTAACTTCTTCGTTCTCTTTTTTTACTATATTTAACTTTTTGTTCAAGTTCTTATAATTTATTCCAATCATCTTATTATTTTTTAGTTCCATTTCTTATTTATCTGGTATATTTTCCCTTGCCTTTTTAATGCTAAGTAAAATAGTATTTTAGATGGTTTGAAAACTTAAATGAACTGCAATTGCCTGTTGAAAGAAGAGGAGACGAGTTTCGGCTTCTATAATAAGGATTTCGTCAGGTATATTTTTAGATGTCTTTCCAAAATTTCTTCACCTGAAAACATATTTTTTCCCACTTCGACAAACTCGTCCTTGGTGGCTAAGCGGTAATTCTGTTGACTTATACACTAAAAATTGGGTTTCGATGCCCGCGCCAGGCAGAGCACAGATAGCCCATTATGTATCTTTGAGCTTAACGTTACACAACAAACAAAAATCACCGATCTCTTACTTCTAACCAAATCTATTACCTTCAGTAAATATGTCAGCACTTTTGTGACGGCCTCCCAGTGGCTCAGCTGTAAGTCGGAAGACCTATAACCCTAAAAACCGGGTTTCGATACCCGTTGTGGGCACAGCACAGGTGGCCCCTTGTGTAGCTTTGTGCTTAACAACAAACAAACAAAATCGTTTGTGACGATTTCATGCGTTGAGCTTCCTCAACTTTATTACACTTTACTACACGAAATTTATCTTTTCTGTAAGTAACAATCTTCTCCAACTTTCAAACAGAACCTTATTAAAACACGTCTATTCTCCCCTAGTAGGATTATCCAGATATTGATGTACCAGTTAACCCTCAAACACTCAGCGTTATTACAAAACATAAATATACTTGTGAAACCGTTTGTGTATATGAATGATTCCAACAAAACGTTTAAAAAATTAATCACTATATAATTAGAAAAAACAAGGTGTTCTATTTAATTTTAAAGTTATACCCCACCACCACCACCCCTCCCTGTGATCCGACAGCAAGTAAAATAATTTGGCGAAAGCCAAATAAGTTCTAAATGAAATTATTGAATTAACAAACTTGCCTAATAAAAAATCACATGGTTATTAATAAACATAAATAACAAGTAAAATAACAGCCCACTAAATTTATATTATTTTTGGCAGTCGTGATTTTTAATTTTATAATTATGAATTTATAAATGATAAAATACTTTTACTTATCTATTAATTATATGTACCAGACTGTTTCAGAGTTCCCTCAGGATGCACATGCTCATTTTTTTTACTTTAAAAAAATACATAGCAAACACAAAACCTAGTATTTCTTTCAGAATTTTTTAAATTTTATTCAGCATGGTGATAAAGAAATGATTAAATTAAATAAGATATTTTTAGATCAGAAGTTATTATTAATTAGAATAAAATGTGAATTATAATTAGGACTTAAATATTTATTGTTTTAAAAATCTAATGGGCTTCAATCGTTATGAGCTTTAATGTTAAATTTCTTACCAGATAAAACTCATGCGAGTAACCCTGAGTTCCGCGTTTCATGCTACAACTACCGCGGGTACTTACCGCATACGTTCATCCAGCCCTCGACTCGACATGGAAATTCGTATCTTCCACGTTTAAGCATGATGAAACGGTCCATTTAAAGCCTTTTATCTCAGTTGTTTTTCAATTCCATTGGAGTCGGTTTAACATCTCCCAAATATTATACCTAAGATTTCAATCTCAGCATCTTTAAATATTCAGTCCACATCCGCACCTAACAACCGTTTAGATACGGACACTGAAAATCGTCTGGTGATAAACACTTTACGCGTTTTGACGTGTAAGCTATTTCGAATCCTAGAGGGCGCCACAACTTAGTACCCGCAATACCGGTTCACCCGCACGACTTTTAAATAGAGCATGCGTATGAGTCGCAAGTATACCGAATTCTTATTAAGTGAAAGCCATAACAATATAAACGTCTACAAGCAGTAACCCATATGAAATACCAGTTTGTTTTTTTCTAAACTGAGCCGCAAACTTGTGTGTAATAAAAGCCTAAAGTTTATTTTCAATTAATATTTTTGCATCCAAACCGAGAAAGGAAAACATTTGAAATGTCAATTAATTTTCAACCAGTACGTACAATGAAATACATTTTATTAAAGTCTTAGCTACGTACGACTTAAATATTTATTGAGTTATATAAAAATATTTTTATTCAAATATGTACACACAGCTGTTTATATTTTTAATAGGTATTCCATGCTCAAGCATAAAGAATTTTATTATTATTATTTCTTTTTTGTGAATCATATTTTAAGAGTTCATTGTCGCCCATCATCAGTCCGACTGCTCTAATGAAGTTGTCTTGCCCAGCAAAATCTATGTTTTGCCCGTCAAAGTTTTTGAAGATAAATCACTGTAAACTGTCACTTTCGGTGACATATGATATTGTAGTGTTAAAGGTGTCATAAGTTACTTACATTAACATATTTCTGTAACTGCAATTATCAAGTGTAAATGTTATTGTGATTGAATCACGAGATATAAAAGCAATACACAACGTCTCCTAAAATTTGGTGATCGATCTCTGCAGTGGGTACAGCTCAGATAGCTCATTGTGCAGCTTTGCGCTTAACGAGTAGTGCACGTGAATTCAAATCCATCTCCTGCTAATATTCATTGTAATAACTATAAAATCTATTAGAGAGAAACTGATATTCTACATATCTTATCACACGTAATAAGAAATGTTTTTAAAAGTGTCAGAAGTTTACCTTACCTGCTAAGAATCACAACCATCGAATCTTATCACTTGGAGTTTATTCAAGATTCATAATATTTTATGAGGAGATAATTTGTTTATCGTATGCCATATGTTAAAATATTGATGAAATTTGTACCTGTTGTTGGTGCTGCGTTTTTTTGTCAAAAGCTACACAATGTACTATCTGCACGCTGTCCACCGAGGGGAATCGAACCCCGTATACGTTGTAAGTTAATAAACTTACCGCTGACCCAGCGGAAGATATGTTTGTACCTCAAATGGATAAGTTGATAAAACGAGTGAGAACCAATACTAGATGTGTAACGTCACAGTACGCAAAATTTGTCTTAACGTTACTTTCGTAAGCATAAATTCAAAATAAGTCAAACAAATGATGCTAGAAATTTATTTCTAATCACTTAAGCACTAAAAAGGAGTGTAAGAAATGGCTTAAGTTTTCGTCTTCTTATTCCAAAGCATTATAATTTTTTTGTGTTTTAATACTTACATTTACTGTTTGGCCTTTCTTGCTAACTTTTCAATATATTATTGTAAATGATAACATCAGAGATAAGAGCAGTAAATACGGGCTACTTTGGCACCTAGTGTGAAGAAGTGGCAGTAGAGAGAAGTATCAATCCATGGTGAAAAATGTTTTACACAGAGTTTTTTGTAGACTGAAGCGATATAGTACAAGTCACTTCGAAATATCTTTCTCCGAAACGTTGAATTAATAAATCACACGAATAACAGCATATATGTAAATGTATTTATCTGACACTTATAACAAATGTTGAGAACGCTCAACGCTGATTTTGTATCTTTGTTCCAGAAACATGTATAGTAACAATACAGTGTATATAGTTTTAAAACAACCATTAATGAAATGATATTGTTTATACGAAAAACACAACTTAACGAATTCAAATATATTACCAAAGTAAGTTTGGAAAAGTGAAGGGGAGGAATAGTTTGTGTTTTTAAAGGTATTTTATTTGTATAAAAAAATACTAAAAATAATACATCTTCTTCCCTCTTGTTTTTGAAATGATAACAAATAAGATTTTTAATAGTTAACGCATTACTAAAAGTTTATTTTAGAGAAAAGACCCAGTTTATTAATGACATTGGATAACTACGTTGCTTCAAGTTCTTAGAGTTACAAGCTTTAGAGGCTCATTCGATCATGATGTTTAATGATCATATGGAAATTTCTATCCTTATCCATTGAGAAGGTTTCATTTCAGTAATGTTTATTTAGTACCAGTTCTTCTCTGAATTTAATTATACTCATTTATTGCGCGAAACAAAGCATTATTTAGTCAACATTTCCTTTTTAAAAATATTTGTGAGATGAATAACTTAGCTTTCCACATATATTTAATATTCTGCCACTTCTACTCCACTAGGGAAACTCGTGAAAGATAAAAACAAAAACGTGGAAGAAAAACTAATGTTATTTTTGTAGAAATTACGTATTTATTTTTTTGTTGTTGATGTTGTTGTTTTGTATTGTAACGCAAGCCAAATTTTCATTTGAACTTTCATTTACAATACTAAGAGTTCATAGTGAGTTTCTCTTCTTCTTATTTGTGTATAAATTGTTTGTTTTGAATTTCGCGCAAAGCTACACGAGGGCTTTCTGCGCTAGCTGTCCCTAATTTAGCAGTGAAAGAATAGAGGGCAGACAGCTAGTCTTCACCACCCACCGCCAACTCTTGGACTGCTCTTTTACCAACGAATAGTGGGATTGACCGTTACATTATAACGCCCCCACGGCTGAAAGGGCGAGCATGTTTGGTGTGAGAGGGATTCGAACCCGCGATTCTCAGAATGCGAGTCGAGTGCTTTAACCACATTCAAGCACCAAGAAAGAAGAGTTTAGCGCTTATACCTTGAAACTAAAGTTTCTATTACTCTATGATATTGTAAGCGTTTTAACGTAGATTTGTTTTTTTTTCAGTTAAAAGGTAGTAAAGAAGGAGAGTAAATTATATAAAAAATAAAGCCTTGAACAATAAAAATACCCAACTTTTTATGAATAATTCTGAACTTTTTAATGATTTCAGAAATCATTCTCATGAACATTTACCAAAGATTGCTACTTAATACTCTTAAACAGAGTAAAAAGTACAAAAAAAACAACAACAAATAATTATAATTAAAAGTTAAATTACAAAAATAACTTTTAATTCTGTATCTCGGTTTGGTACCACTCAATAAGCAGAGCTATCCGGATTCATTCATCCTTGTAGGACCACATTGAAAATTGACTAACTTCTGGCAGGAGTTATTCCATCTTGTTTGTGTCCAGAATGAGAATTGTCAGGACTGAAACATCCAACAGTAGAAAGATTATTTCTTTCTTTTGTTGAGTTTCGCGCAAAAATACTCGAGAGATACCTGCACTAGCAGTCCCTAATTTTGAAGTGATAGACTAGAGGGAAGGCAGCTAGTCAAAACCACCCACCGCCAATTTTTGGAATACTCTAATAGAATAGTTGTATTTGATCGTGACTCTTATATCGCACCCACGGCTGCAAGGTATGATTTAAATATTATTATTTTTTGTCGTCATCAAGGTGCTAAATTACAGAGCTTCATATCCACGGTCCGACACGCTAATCACTGAGCCACATTCGACCCCCATTTCTTACTAATTCAATGTCTGTTTTATTGTTCGAGATCGTTCGGAATTTATCCTATTTTTTGTTTCATACTTTTAAAAACATAGTGTTTGTATTTAGCGCCATCTCTTGGCAGATAATACAAAATATATATTCCTGACTCATATGAGGTCGGAATTTTAATTATTATTTCCTCTTTTTTTATAGTAACAGCAAAAATACTCAGAATATTTCATTTATTTTACCTTTTTATCTCAAGTTATGATATCCAAACAAAATGAGAGATTATTAACATTATATATATATATATATGTTTTGTCCATGAAAGCAATTGCTTGTATCAATAGTATTTTTGTTTTATTTGCAATAACAAACATTGTTTGGTTGTATCAATACTGACTATGATACTGATTCAAATAACATCCCATTAAAGAAGTAACCGGTTTGATTCGTTATGTTCATCAGACATTGACAGAAACAATGGATCTGATGTCATCTAAAACGAGAATTCTCAATAGCATTATATAAAAAATTGAATTTTTACAGCAATGTCGAAATGTCTAAATTCAAGGTGGTCGTTAATTCTTCAAGATTATTACGCGAAGTCATAAATGACAGCTAGAAAAATCATCATAAAAGCTGTATAAACGAAGTAAATAACAGAAAAAAGAAATAAATATCATAAGTGATAACTTTTAGAAGAGCATGATAAACAAAAAAGACAATTAGAAAACCTTTATAAATGAAAGCTAAAGAAACATCATAAGTACCAACCAGACGAAAAGAACTCTTGTCAACAAGTAGTACAGTATCTTATCCAACTTTTCATTAAATTTTCAATTCTAAACATCCTCCATGATTTTTTGAAAGGATTCTGTATGGAAGAGCCATGAAAGTTTGGCAAAACGTCAACACCTGCTGTTAACAGCCTGGTAGCTGTGGCAACGTGCTCTTCTATCAAGCCGAGTTTCCTCATTAAAGAATATTAGATGAAAGTTTCGATTCTCATTAGAACTAGTGTAATTCCACGCAGTTTTAACTCGATTTTAATTCTTGTTAGTCAAAGCATAAATACTAGCTTATCTTTTCCGAGAAATAGGTTTGTATACGACTAACAAATTAATCTATTCTGAATCAAAACAAAAATACATTTGGTTTGTTTCTGTCTGTGACGTCATTATTATACATTAATCAATTATATTGTTAAGTAGTAAAGATAAGAACACCTGTATTAGAACCTAGTTTTACTGTAAAGATAAATCTACTCCAAAACGCCCCCTTGGGTTGATCTGTCTGTAGTAACATTCGTTCTTAGAATTCAAACAAAGATGTGATGAAACATCACAAAATAAAATTGATAATAAATTCCAACTCATCACACTTAACCGGCCCACTACGAATTTCAGAAAACAAGATGATATAAGAGCATTTCAATTACTCTGTCTGTTGTAAGCTACTTCTGACACGGCTTTTCACTCAGTTTCAGAGTTCGGCACGTTGCAACACCCTAAGTCTTTGTATATACTTTGTTTATATCAGTACTATAAGAGACAAAAAGTGGAATTACGTTAAACGCCCAAGCTGATAGAGCAACTGACTCAATCTTATTGTGATGCTACATCATACTTGTTACCTTATAAGGAAGTCATGCTTCGCCAGCTTTGGCGTTATATGCCATTCAACTTAAAATTTCTATACATCCCAGCAAAATAAATATCAGGACATTGCTTATTTTTTTTCTGTTGCCTATACAATAGAATATTTCCACTCAATTTTTCATTCGTAATTTTCTGCTTCTAATATTTGATACCAGCACAGCTTTAGAAAGAAGGAAAGACTCTGATTCAGAACAATAAATATTTTCAGAGTAACAAATTTCTACCTTCACCACAGAAAGTTATTTGTGCTAACATACTAAAGGAACTAAATTTAACCTCATATGTTTTACGTTGGAAAACTAGAACATATGAGGTTAAATTTAGTTAAAAGCTACAGTTTCACTTTCGACAATAAATCTTCGATGTTTTCTGTTAATTAGCAGGGTTTCCATACGATGTTTTAGTTCTACTAGTAAATAACTTGTTACATAGCACCTGTTCCAGTTCAGATCTGTATAAATTTTCTTACACGTTTGGAACTAAAAGTGAATGGCCAGTACGTAACATCAACCTGACGCCAGAAGTTGGAAACATTAACACACTCGCCCATTTCCTGTTTAACGGATATTCTAATATCAAGGCCAAACTTTTCCAGACGGTGAAGGACAAGACGTTGATCCATGCAAAAAAACAAAATGAAATAATTTTTTCTCCAGGAAGCTATGTTATCGTATTTAATGAAGGTTTCTAATTTTTTTTGTTTGTTTCAGCGTAAAGCTGCCTAAATAGGCTATATGGAATCTAACCCCGGATTTTAGTTTTGTAAGTCAGTAAACTTACCACTGACCCACTGGTGGAAAGGCCTCTAAAAATAACGATCTAATTATCTATTCGCCCCCCCCCCCCAGTGGCACAGCGGTATGTCTGCGGACTTACAACGTTAGAAACCGGCTTTCGATACCCGTGGTGGGCAGAGCACAGATAGCCCATTGTGTAGCTTTGTGCTTAACAACAAACAAACAATTATCTGTTCCTCTCGTGTCTAATAAGCCAACTTATTCTTTTCTGCAAACACTTTCTCTAAAGACAAAATAACCCCAACTTTTATTGTTGTTTTTACTGTTTTAGATATCCACTGTCTCATAGTAGACAAGATCTGTAAGTTACTGTCGGCTAGTTTACACTTGCAACACGTTGTAATTACTGTTAGTGTTTTAATATGATATTTATGTAAATAAAACTAGCAAATCTGTGAAATGTTTAGTTTGAGATTTATAGAAATTAAATTCATCCACTGTCTCATAGTAGACAAGATCTGTAAGTTACTGTCGGCTAGTTTACACTTGCAACACGTTGTAATTACTGTTAGTGTTTTAATATGATATTTATGTAAATAAAACTAGCAAATCTGTGAAATGTTTAGTTTTGAGATTTATAGAAATTAAATTCATCCAAAATATGCAAAAACATTAACAAATATATAATCATATCCAGTTCTAACTAAAAACAGCATCCTGAATTATATTAATCTAAACAACTCAGTTGCCTGAAAAATAAACGAAACTAAATCTTGAATTATAAATTTTTCAATACACAAAACATGTTATTCTGATTTACAAAGAAAAAGAAACAATGAATTTGGAAGTTGAGTTAGAATTCGAATTGAATGTTTCACTTCATCAAGTTAGTATTAGTCAGTGTAGCTTTTCATAGATGCCACCACAATACGATTACTGTGTGGAGAATAACTGAACGATCTTAAATTTCAATAATGTCGTGAGGGTTTGGAGAAATATCTAAGTAAACTTTTTCAACTTAAAACACAAGTAATTTTGTCAGCTTAACTCGATTTTTGGAGTTAACACTATTCGGATTTACAGTTTTTAGTCGGTCGTATTCCTGGCTTGTGACTTGTTCATACTGAAAACATATATATCAAAATCAAAAGTTTTGGCTTCGTTTCAATAAAGACATTTTAAGTGTTATCGTGAAATATATTTAGTATCGTTTATATGTTAATATAGTTATAAACCCACGAAATATTTAGTCAAACAGTAGAGATAATAGTATTAATTGTTGGATCGCTTCATTAGAAACATCAGTTACCATCATTTTAAAGTGACCAGTCTAGCATCATATTAGGCTCTAACATATTAGTATCATCTTATCTTTTTTTTTGTTATGTAGATGCAGCTTCGTGTTACTGAATAGTTTAAGTTAAAAGCACATTACATGAATAAATTTAAGAAACTAATTACACAGTTTATCCCAAATATTTATTGTTTTTTAATTAAGCTATTGGGGATTTCAAACTGAATCTATCATCTTAAGATTTGCACATATAGATCAATTTTTACTTAATTTTAAGCTCATCCCACAACCTGAACAAAAAGGCTTAATATTTTCATGTACGCTTTTATTCCAGATAGAATATAAACAATGAAAGAAATTTTGAAATAATCATAGGGAGGTCCAGAAATTTGGGATCAATGAGGTTTTGGGGATTTCAGGTTTGACTGAAACAATTTACTTGAAAATTCGCATTAACTTGAAAGAACCTGTCCAAAACAGTAACTTAAATTGTAATTTTGAAAATTTACAAATTGTAACTCCCATATTGGAGTCAAAGAGAGTTTTTAAAAGCCTTTAAAACTGCATTCATGAATTTCCACGAATACTGGCATGGACAGTTATCGGGTTGCTCAAAATACGCATGTTTGCTTAGGTGTTTGAAGTTTTCACAGTTGGGGGGGGGGGGGAGGTCTCTCATACGGGAATAAGGGGTTTTGGGTTTCTCAGGGCTGGTTGTACGTATCTGAAAAGAACGTGAAAAACAAAGCGTTCAAAATGTTTTGCATACTCTTCATTTTTCGTGAATTTTACGAGTTGGTAAATACAACTTTATAGTTATAATTATATTCTTATAAATAGTTTTGATTCGTGTCTATGTTAAATTCTTCAATTACTGATTTTTTTGCCTATTGGTTTGTTTTATTTTGCTAATAAATTAAGTTTTATTTCTTTATAGAAAAAGCCTAACAGTTATTTTAAATCAAAATTTAAAAAGTTGCTATTTTTTCATTTTTTGTATTAATGACTGGGAAAAGTTATATCTCTACCACGAGATGGCGACACACTTAATGTTAATGCCGGCGTTCGAATTCTATTAGATCGGCATCACGATAGTGTTCAGTTGAAGTTACAGAAAACAAGGACAATGACTTTTTGATGAGAAAAAAATTGCCTATAAAATAGCTTTACATTCTTTATTGAGATAATTCATGCCTTTGCATCATTGAAAAAAAAAAGAAGAGTTTTGTTCTGAAGTATTTCATTATTAATATTTTTCACTTTAGCATTTTTCATATGAACATAAAAGTTATTAGTAAGGTAATATTTCCTACACATCAATATAATTATAAGTATAATTCCTAAGATAGCGCACAGATTACTTTTATTCTATGCCACTTTGTTTATGCAAGTATTTTTCCAATCTTCTCTATATTTATTGCTATTTTCTTGTACATCAATAACATTTCTATGACGATTTTAAAAATAAAATAATTACCTTTAATTCTAAATAATTGAAGTTCCCCTCCGTTGTTATGACGTCACTGAATAACCTCTCCAATTTAAACTAAAAGTTAACCCAAATATTTATTTCTACAGAAGTGAGAACTTTTCTACCCCTCTGTTTGTAATTATTGGTTCTTAATCGAAGTTAGTTCGATAATTTATTAGATCCTTATTAATGTTAAGTTACTCTTCCTCTTTGTGAAAGCTCAGTGTGTTGGTTAGAAGAGTTGAAACCGTCTTTTGTCTTTTTCATAGTTATTAATATCACGAAGTATACTATTACTCCTAAGATGGTGGTCAGAAGAAAAGTTTTGGAACCCACGCTATTTTAATGATCCTGATCTGAAGGTTACCCGGATGTAGATATGTATCCAAAAGGCTTTATTGTTCACGTTTGCATTGTTTGGTAAGGTTATACACTTTGCGTAGGTGAATATTGCTGCAAGTAGGTCAACGGAAATAACTTTTTTACAGGTCATTTAACATCTACTGGTACCACCATTGTCCACTTAATAGTCGGAGTTGATAAACCGGGAAAATGCTTGATGAAAAGAGAGAAGATGTGATTAAGGTTAACGCACTTATGAAACATAAAGTACCAGCGTGAATAATATCATGAAATCTAGGAGGCTAATATTGGAATGTATCAATATACATTATAGATTGATACATCTTTTCCTTTAAATGTATTCTTATTAAAGTAAGAAGAAATTTGATTTTTGAATATAATGATAAAAAAAAAACGAATAACGAATACAACCACACTGATCTCTTTCAAGATTGAACTGCTCATAATAAATCCCAAAATATTATCGTTATTAACACTTTCTTTGCTACGGCTACAATTGTGTGTAAATCAAAAGAAAGCCGAAATAGAGAAACAACTATCTAGAAAGTGTATTCGTTAATTGTAACCATTCTTATCATGTTGTAGTTGCAAAATGTTTAAACATAGACAGCAGTTCTCGAGAGAAAAAAGAAAATCTAAAATTATGTTTATTACGTCATTCCGTGGATAATATGTTGCCCGCTAGGGTAAACGAAATATGGAAGAAGACAAAAAAATCCCTTATCAGCAAGATTTAAATTAACTTCTAATTTCTCTAAAAAACTTACATCTACATCTGCTAATGGTATTGAACGTGGGGATTTAATAGTTTATATATAGCAGAAACTGGATTCAGACTCTTGTCGAGAAATGATGAACATCAACAATACATCTTTCAAAGAAAAAGGTAAAGTTTGAGAATTAGTTGTTATCAAAATAGTTCAGATAAAGGAATGTATCTTAATAAAATAAAAGAGACTGTTGATGAATAATATAAAATTTATTACTTTATATTTCTTTAATTTTTTTTATTATGACGTCATATGTTGGTGTATATAAACGGTGTTGTTCGATGGTGTCACATGAACTGTTGATAACGCTGTGTCATATTGTAATTCTAACTTCAATTACGTTTTTAGCTCCTTTAGTATTATCTTATTAATATCTTCCATTGATTTTCGGTCACCTATATCTGTATAAAAGATAATAAAAACAGTTGTTACAAACATGGTACATCTTGCTATTCAGAGAACATGGTCATTTAAATTTCCCATCGTTTTATTTCCAAACCAAAATAACTTCAAAAGATTTAAGCTGGTTTCCATGCAGCTACTGAAGTGTTTAAAAGCTATTTAGAATACTGAGGTTTTATTTTCAGTTTTAAAGATTCATTCTGTGTGGGCTCGGCATGGCCAGGTGGTTAGGGCGCTCGACTCGCATTCTGAGGGTCGCGGGTTCGAATCCCCATCCCACCAAACATGTTCGCCCTTTCAGCTGTTGGGACGTTATAGTGTGACGGTCAATGTCACTATTCGTTGGTAAAAGAGTAGCCCAAGAGTTGGTGGTGATGACTAGCTGCCATCCCTCTAGTCTTACACTGCTAAATTAGGGAAGGCTAGCGCAGATAGCCCTCGTGTAGCTTCTCGTGAAATTCAAAAACAAACAATCATTCTGAGTACTGCAACTCTCATGTACTAATTACTTTCACATACCAACTACAATACTCATTTTTTAAATCAAAATCTTAACCACGTTTTCTAGAATAAACGATTTATCATCACCTTATTTGATCATCCATTATATTTGAGGAACGAGTTGTCAAAGTGTTCATGTTCTATCATTTAGATGAAGTTTGGACTTTTGTTATTCTTTTGGAATATATATATATATAATGGAATAATAAGAAAAAAATATATATTTTTTTAAAACTTCAATGATTTTACGATCCGTATAAAGACATA
>NW_013667027.1:112839-114300 GCF_000517525.1 Limulus polyphemus
CAAATAAAAACAATGGCATCCACAATTATCAGAAAAATAGTTTACGACAGCCTTTATATATATCTATATAAATAAACGTCAGTGTGTGTCTGTATCTGTTTCTTATACGTTTCCACATTTCTTGTTCAAACAGCACCAAACTTGACACAGTGATACAGGATAACATGAGGGGGATTGGCCCCCATTTAATTTCATATTGATAGAATTCTTCAAACAGTGTGTCTTTCTTTTCAGTATTGGTACCTTTATGTATTTTTATTGCATTTTTTGTGTGTTTATTACGTTAAAAAAATAGAGGCACAATTTCCCATCCTTTGTTACAAACGAGTGTATATTTCACCCGTCCAATGAACTGGTACTCCAGCTAGTATATTATAGAAAAACTAGTAGCTGAAACAAATTTAAGAGAAACTTAAATAAAAACCTAGATCTTCATGACTTTGATGTCCAAGGTACACCCTAACCAGTATCTCAAAGGTAAGTTTGCAGGCTAACGATGATAAAAACCGGGTTTCAATACCCGAGATGGGCAAAGCACAGATAGTAACCCATTATGTAGCTTTTCCTTTAACAACAACCAAACTATACTTTTTATAATTAATAATAGAAATGGATGAATTTTTCTTCAACTAATGTTTGCATTATGGCAACAAATAATCTATTACATATGAGTAAAACATGTTATGCTAAGTCTGACTTTAAGACTGTACAGTCATACAGTATCGGCCCGGCATAGCCAGATGGTTAGGGCGCTCGACTCGGAATCTGTTTATTAATAATTATTATTTAGATATAATTAATTTGGTACCCTGGCCATATTCCAATCTAAATAGGCGTATCTAAAAGTAAACGACTTGAGCTTGTTCCATTAGTTTCTCTCCTCCATACTGCAGGAAATTTAAAATCAGAGGCAAACACATTGGTTTTAAGTTGAAGTCAGATGATCCGTGATGGAACTGTTGTAGTGAAGATTTGGATGTAGAGCACTTCCATGCACTTCATCAAGTATTAAAACTGAAACACCAGTCTGCAATTTGAGCCTCACTGAGCCACTGGTAGTGTCAGCTTGCTGGAGGAGGCTCCACCACTTACAGAACGGCGACACAACACTAACAACCCAGGGCATACTCGTGTGAAGATCTATTGAGTGATACTAGGATACCAGCCTCCGGTACATATGATCCCCATCTCTTAACTGAAGTACCAAATATTCAAACTGGTGCGATGCCACTGTTTGACGCCCATTACATATTGGTGCTACACTGCTGCTAGGGTGGCGTGAAAGATGGTGTCAGCAATTTTAAAATATATAAGTCTTTTTGCCAATTGTCAGAATAAAAGGCTTTTACTTATATTTCTGGGCCCGGCATGGCCAGGTGGTTACGGCGCTCGACTCGCACTCTGAGGGTCGCAGGTTCGAATCTCCGTCACACCAAACATGCTCGCCCTTTCAGCCGTGGG
>NW_013667027.1:114822-118346 GCF_000517525.1 Limulus polyphemus
ATATAGTTCTTTTCTTCTTGTCAAAAGTCCACTTAGGCCTATTCAATTACTTTAGAATTTCAGTTGACAAGAGCGAGCTATCTTCTGTATTATTATCGCACTAGTATTCTGTGTGTGATTCACTTACAATTGTGTCGCGAGTTACCGTAATCGTTTAGTCAAAGTGTACTCAGGCTGATTCAATTACTTTAGAACTATGCTTTGACGGAATAATTCTTCTTATTATCTACTGTTAGTCTTATTCTAACATATTAAACGTTAGGCCTATCACTTCTACAGTAGTTAACTTCACGCCGAACTTTTCCTTGCCCTGTAATTTTACTCTTTTTTGTTATTATCTTTCTGCTACTTCCGGTCGTCTCGCATTACTTATATGTCTATCACTTAATCGTCTGTCTGGCTTCTATATTCTCGACGTCAATGTATTGCACGCAATGTTCGATAGTTTCAACATCAATGACTTATAAACACAACTTCCTACAATCGTCTGCTCTTATTATAACAAAACTAAACAATAATGATATATTCACTCACAGAAATAAATTAATCAATAATATCTAAAATAAACAGTCATTTATATCATTACAGGTGGATTCATATGATATGGATGAACTGGCACCGAATGGTACGTACTTCCAAGTAGTGAGACTTCCTCGTGATTTTGGAATTTATCACGACATTCAGATACGAGTGGAGACAGATAATTATACATAAACTATAGTAAACCACCACTTAACTGAACCTAATTGCATATCTTGAATCCTCTTATATTTGGAAAGTGTCTGTCATGATTCTATACCCTTATCTTCATTGTTTTAATTGTATTATTCTGTCCATAGAGCTAATGTTAAATGATTGTCCTTACCGACCTTTAAATGAAATGATTAGGCGAAACATATCAATCTGCGAGTGTATATGGGTGCAATGAAAAAGGATTTGGAGTAATTTATTTGTAGTTTTTAGCAGATATCTACGTGAAATGCTTCTATGAAAAACTAAACAAAGATGGTAGCTCTCATTATTTCTGGCTGATTCTGTTCTGGATGCGGTAGCGCTCTTCAATGTGACCCAGCTGTACAACTGGAATGTCATCATTGTAGAAATGATGTACAGCTTCAACCTAGTTGAGAATCAATCTATAGGCTGGGCCCAATTTAAAGCTTAATTTTATAGACCGAAAAAGAACTTCGATGTTTTTTTTTATAATTCTGTACACTGGTTTGGTTGTAGGTAAGCACAAAGCTATACAATGGGCTATCTATGCTCTGGTCACCACAGGTATCGAAACACGGTTTTTAGCGGGCCTTTGCACTAACTTCGTGGCAAAAATAATCAAAGCATGGCTGTAACAGACCACAAGAAGAATAGCTCCAAGAAGAAATTCATAAGCATCAGAGCTCTTCCAACTTTAGTATAGATAGATGTAACAAAGTTTGAAGTTGTAAGTTGGAGCAAAGTGCCTGTACAGAAAGCCGTTAGTACTTTCTTCAGTTACTCTACCGGCCAAACACCATCTGGCAAAGCTCCAAGTAAACTGTGAACTTATCAATAGTGTGTGTAGCCAGATGTTGTGGTCCAGTCATGTTTGGTACCACTCAATAGACAAAGCTATCCGGATGCATTCCTCCCTGCTGGACCACATTGAAAATATACTTACTTCTGGCTGTAGTTATTCCATCTTGTTTGTGTCCAGAATGAGAATTATCAGGTCTCAAATATTCAACTGTAGAAATATTATTTCTTAATTTTGTTGAATTTTGCGCAACGTTACTCGAGAGCCATCTGTCATAGCCGTCTTTAATTTCGAAGTGATAGACTAGAGAGAAGGTAACTAGTTAATACCATCAACCGGCAACTCTTGGACTACTCTTTACTAACGTACAATGGAATTAGCCGTCACATTAGAACGCTCCCACGGCTGAAAGGGGCAAAGGTTTTCGGAAACTGGTTTTGATCCCGTGACTCACAAATTGTGAGTCGAATGCATAAACTACCAGGCCTCAGCAAAAAGAAGGTCTGAAAATCTGTAACATCAACTTGGTGCCAGTTCAGGTTTGAACACAATGTCGGGATGGTAGAGGAGTGTCAAAAAAATGCGATTGACCAATAGTACTAGGCATGGTTTGGTATATATTTCTGCACAAAGATTGAAAATTTAATATAATGCTAATGCTTCTTAAGTCTTCTAATGAAGTAACATACATATAAAATTTCCTAAAACGATTAGGGTTTGAATATATATATTTTGCTACAATAATTTTATTTTATTTTCATGTTATATATGTTTTAGTATCTATGATCCCTAATATTAAATATTTTCTTATTCAAATCAAATGATTCAACTTAAGAAAGTAAACCATAACATTTATTGTTTACGTATATGAAGAGATACGTGTTTGTTCCCTGGTGGAACAGCGGTGAGTCTACGGATTTACAACGCTATAGTCTAGGGTTCGATTCCTCGCGGTGGACACAGTAGATTGCCCAATGTGGCTTTGCTCTAAAACAAACAACCCAAAAGACATATGTTTATCAATACATTTAATAATTTAGTGATATTTCTGAGAACGCAGTTATGCGCCAATTACAATTCCCTAATATATTACGTATTGCTGTTCCTTTTATTATGCTGTAGTGTAAAAAACTGTATGTAATATTATATGTATTTAATATTAATTGCAATAAATACATAGGCGGCGAAAATGGGTGCATGTGCCTCCAAATCTTAACCTAAGTGCCTGTTTCAATGTAAAACAGAGCCTGGTGTAAAATTCTTCAACATCGAATTCGATGTCACGGTTACCATAGCAAATACGGTTCCCCTAGTCGTCGGTAGCCCCTCCTTAATTCAAATTTGTTCTGCCGTCTATGAATAAATGATTATACTTTCTGCTGCCTTTCTGTTGATAATTTTTACAGATTATAATATCAGTTAACTTTTTGTATAGGCTATTCTGTTTGAACGTACAGAGAGGTAAAAAAAGGAAACAGGGTAAACTTTTTTAAGGAAGTCTACAACTTAAGCTTAATTATGTAGGACTGATATGGTTTTTAACCAAAAACCCGAAACTATATCACAGATCACAATTCAATACGAAAATAACTTACACATCATTACCGCTTTTTGACGCAAATTTCACATGATGAATCAAGGCACACAGCAATGTGTCGTGTGGCCTAAAAAACAATTGAGACGCGCGACACACAGCGTGTTATTTACAGGAACCAACGAATTGCGATTTTCAGATACCTGTAACTTAGTACTCCCTCCATGAATTTTTCACCTATATTGCTTCCAAGTTTGCTTACCTCAAATTCCAAATTTCAAGAAAATCCGTGAGACATGCGATGCCAAAGATTTCTCCTTTTTTTTCTGCGCACCAAATTGTACAGAATTTTTAAAATTTTTTTTTTTGTTTTGTAGTTTAAGCACAAAGCTACACATTCGGCTATCTGTGCTCTACCCACCACGGATATCGAAACCCGGTTTCTAGCGTTGTCCACAGACATGCCGCTGTGCCACT
>NW_013667027.1:118859-121533 GCF_000517525.1 Limulus polyphemus
AAGAAAGGACTTGTGTCGCTAAAGTTTCGTCGGAACGAAGTTACGGAAAATTAACTAACGACTGGAGGCGTAACAGTACTATGCCACTTTGAAAGTATTCTTTATATTTTACAACTTCTCTACACGATGGACATTCAACTTATATGTAGACCAAATGCTACTTGACATGATACATCCATGTATGTAAGTGTGTGTAAAATCTCTACATTTACAGTTCACACTTGTATGTATATATATTTTTAGGCTTTGTTGGTCACAAAAAGGTGTGATGATATCACTCACAATAACTTGTGTATTCTGGTTTTTAAAAAGTAGTGATATCCAAATCACAAACAGCCCAGCTGTTAAAAAAAATGTGCGGCCAATAAGAAAATAAAAAATCGGCAACTGAAATATGTGAAATCGAAATTAGCAGCCAAGCCAGTGCAGTAATACTGTTGATGACAATGAACATTTTTATGATGACAATTGAGGTAAACATTGCGTTACAGACTCCTAAGTGAAACATGGAGGATGGTAACACTATGTTTACTTGAATTGTCATTATTAAAATTTTCATTACTGCACTGCCAATTTTAATTTCACATCTTTCAGTCGCCGTTTTTTTTTTTCTTCTTCTTTTACAGATGGGCTGATTTTGATTTAGACTTGTTTCTTTTGAGAGCAAGTAATAAAGCTGAAACCCAAACCGTCAAGGATGCTCTATAAAGATTGGCTGTGTGTTATTCTTTGTTTGAAGCTTACATTCGTTGAATTAAAGCAGATGGCAAAGTGATCGGTATGATATAGTCGTGTTTTGTTGATGTTCTTACCTTTCTGCAGCTGGAACATTGAGTTCAAGGCTGGATTACATAAGAGAGTATGGTATGTGCTAACACTCAGTTACGAATAATTCGTATATTACTTGTTTAAATCGTGTAATTTCAGTTGCGTTCAAGCTGTAAAAAGTGAAGTGGGAGCTACAGATCGATTAAGTGTCACCCAGTATCCTCTCTGTTCGAAGTTAATTCTTCTTAGCTTCGAGTGTGATATATTATCTTTACACTAGCTATCTGAGAATTCAATGCAGAATGTGAAGTAGAAGCTATAAGTTGATTGAGTGTCGTCCAGTGTTCCTTCTGTTTGAAGTTAACACTTTCTAGCTTCGAATGAAGTGGGAGCTATTGATTAATTGGGTTGATTGAGTGTGATATAACGTTTTTATTAGTATTTCTATTAAGCTGAAAAACATAATATGTACCAATAAACTCATCTTGTTTAGGTCAAAATTTATTGTATTTACTTTTTATCTGTGATGCGACTGCAGTACTCAATAACGTACAGAGATGTTTATTTCTAATTATAATATTACTATGAAAATCTCTCTTTGGATGGATAAGCTTTCAAATACGCATGTGGTATATAAATAAAGGTAGGCGTAGTTTCTATGTTTCTTCTATTCAGCACAATCTTAAATGACGTCTTCCTGAATTAATGTTCAATTGTTTTAACTGGGTGTGGTAACCATAAACGTCTGGAAGAAAAACGTTAATTTAATCGTGAGATTTACGAGCGAAAATCTTCGTCAGCGCCAGACACGAGGCAATTAGAAGTTATTAATTCACGTTTCTAGATGGAAAACCGTAGAGCTGCTAGAATAACGTGCTGGAAGATATATCTGGTCAGCTAGTAGACCAGTGATGTTGCGTGCCACCTGGTAGTCTAAAAAAAGTTATCACACATCGACGCACTCGTTGGTTTTTAGTTTCTGTGTTAAGTGACTGAAAACAACGTAGTGCTTACTTTCATTGTGTTATCTTATGTTCCACAAGTAATAAATTGTTTTGCAAAAATTAAGTATATGATGAAAGGATGGCAATGCCACAAAAAGTACAGAAACAAGGTAGGGATGGATACACAAAACCATATAAAAATGCCTACATAAGTAACCAAATTTTTCCATGAAAAACTTTTATCTACAACTAAATGTTGAATTCCTTTCATTTGCATGAATTCAGGTTTGAAGAAAATCGTTTAAACTGAATAATGTTATGAAGTCTTACAATGGCTAATTCCTATAAGCTTGTAACATTGGCTCAGTGTCTACTTATATAGGGATTTTTGTATGGTTTTGTGTGTTCATCACTACCTTTTTTTCTGTTATTTTTGGCATTACCATCTCTACATCATCCTTATTTTTTTCTATTCTTTTTATTACCTGTTTCCTCTCTTTTGTAAACAATCAATATTAATGAATGAAAGTCATTATAAAGGCAACAGTTTTAGCTTGGCCTGATGAGTTGTCTTGATGGACATCATGTGTTGAAGTTCGTGAAACGCTATACTGCTTCTGCACTTCCCAAGTTAAAATGTAACATTCTGGTGTGTAAATCATGGCAACAACTTCAAGCAGTTGTTGATCTAGCTTTTCTGACACCAGAATTAGAATAATCAACAGAATATTTGGCTGTTACGCTATTCGCTAGTTCACAACCTTGGCGATATTTTTGGCTAAATTGAAGGTCTTAATAGCTTTTGTAAACCTCCAAAACATAAGTTAGGTGTGTATAAAAATCTCTTAGATTGTTATAAGAGATTTCAGACAATGATGAGCAATAAATAATATGCGACGGCCATTTTTTTCCCGGCCCAGTGATAGGTTTTTTTTGTTTTTTGAAATTAAGCAGAAACCTAC
>NW_013667027.1:121785-132710 GCF_000517525.1 Limulus polyphemus
CTGTGTCACTGGGGGCCTTAGTGATAGGAGTTGTATATGTTAGAAACTTAATAACGTATTAATTCAAATGGTTTTTGTCTGATTTTTTATTCAAAGTGTGGCATCGTTTATTCATATTTACCCTGTTGATTGTTAAAACGTTCTTTATTTGGTAGCTATTATATTTTGTTCCTGTATGTAACGTATATTCATTATTATATGTTACAACTTATGTTGACATGGGTTATCATATGAGCGTATCAAAATTTGTGCACACAAAAAAGAAAAGTTAGACAAGTTTTTCTTTTAAATTCCTAGCTTCACAGTAGCCATAATTTTTCTTAGTTCAGAAAAAAGTTACATTACTTACTGTAACTCTTTCTCAGTAGTATGTAGAGACGGGCACAAAACATGTTGCATTATTACTATTTATTTCATTTGTTTCTTGTTAAGCACAAAGCAACACAGTGGGCCAGCTGTGTTTTGCTCACTGTGGATATCGAAAACCGACTTTTGGCGTCATTAGCCCTCAGACTTACCGCCGAGAAGCGTTACATTATTTAATAAAACTTTCGGTAGTGAGTTACCGAGTAAATTTGTGTTAAGATATTAAGATTTACTTCTCTTTCAATTAAATATTGATCTTATGCTATTATGGAATAATTTAAATAAGCTCACAAAGTTGGTTTTCTTTATTCTTTTAGATGCAGTCACTTTTTATTCTTCCACGGGTTGTCCTTTTTAATTTTTTTCAAACCATTTTGCTACATTTCAAGTTATTGCCTTCATCTACACTTTCATTCTATTCGCATGTTAGTATCTCAAATAAATAGAGCTTTTAGATTCATAATTTGAAATTAAATGCGAAAGTTTTTAGTAGACATAAGTTTACATTGCATAAACACATTTAATTTCTTAGCCCTACCATATATTATTCGCTTTATATATAATAAATCTGTAGGAGAGACTGGATGCTCGAGCAGAGCAAGAAAGAAACGGAAAGACTGTTACCATAGTTTCACATTTTTTATTGCACTTTACTTGGCATGTATATATATATATAACTTTAACAGCAAACGTCTTAGAATCATTACACAACATACAGTTTGTTGGAAGATGTTACACATGATTTTAGCATAGAAACATGCTCATTTACTGAGATCAACTGAAAACTTGGTACGTTTATAAGAAACAGAAAACAGTGTGTGAGATTATTTCCATAGTAATACGCAAAAAAACTTATTAAAATAAACAGGTTTTCTCGTGCATCATACACATTTTTTCGTTAATTTTAATTTTAATACATGTTTGTGAAAAGAACCTTTACAACTGTGCAGCGTGTGTGTTTATGAAATAACTGCTTAAATATGGCTTCTTTCCTGGCTGATTTTCATTATTGGCTTACAGTTAGTTTTTGTTTTTTAACCTAATATTCTATTGGTTTCAAATAACCAAAGCGATGTTAGCTAGCTGATTAAAAACTATGAACGCGTGCTGTAACTCACTGAAAATAACACCTTAGCGTAATCATTATCAAGTTGTGAATTTTTATAACAGAAATACCAACCAGAAATCAGAATTTGTTGAATGAAGATGTGATAAGCTACTCACTATCACTAGTCTACTCCTTATGAAATAATTTTGTTTCAAACAGTCCACGATGATTATTATATTCTAATAAAACTCTTCGTGATTGAGAAGAGACTACGGAAATGAAACTAATTAATAAAATTGAGAAAAGAAACACTACTACTTAATATAGACGTATATAAGAGAAACGTTCTCGGTTTATATGAAAAATAGAGAAAAAAGAAGAAATATTTCATTAAACAAATAACGAGGTGGTTGGAGTCTATTTTACCAAGACAGCAAAATGTCAAAACCATTTTCTATTAAACATATAATTTTGTTTCTTTTGTTGGATAAAAGTGGTTTCGTATAATCCTGTTTGCCAGCTAGACTCATTATCCAGTCATTTCCTAAGCATAGTTGTATTATACTGACATTTTAGACACTACAGTAATACACAGCTACAATTATTACGAGGGAAATCCCTTATCAGTAGCCGCCATGATGAAACAAAGTACTCTGATCTTTCTAACTATAAACGCGAAAAGTATATTTTATTAACTATACTGATGCCATATTGATATTTTTAATTTGCTTTAAATAAATGTCTTGTTCTGATCGGACGTTAATATCAATTAATGATAAACTTCGAAAAAATTCCTTCTACTTTTTCAGGAAAAATCTCTTTTTTTTTTTCCAGTTCGTCTTGATTTTCCTTCTATTTATATAAAACAGAATATTTACGTTAGACACATCTGACTAGATATTAGAGTATCATAATAATAATCTAAATTTATTAGATTTCTGGAGAATGAAAACATTTATTGTCGGTATCATGCCTGAGAGAAGTCTGAGGTTTGAATTTTCTTAAATCTCGTTGTTTTCACTTTTACGATAAATCTATCTTTATATTATATATACAACATAACACTTGAAATTAGTAATATAACACAAGTAATCTCAATTTATCATTAATTCTGGAAACGCTAGTACTTAATTTTATTTCTTATTATAGTTTTCTGTACAGCTTATAATAACATAGAATTGTTGTGGTTTTTTCGCACTTAACATGGCCACTGAGTGTGTTCAGGATTATGTTAAATGTGGAACATTTATTCTAGTACAATGGAGTCAATACACAATTATTACTATAAAATCATAGAACTCAAAACTTTATGGAAGACACGTTAAACCTTCTCAGACTAATAACTTCCAGGATATTAATTATCTTTGACTGTATATAAATTTACTTCTTATTAACATTAAAAAAAATAACGAAGATTAAGAACTTTAAGTTTGGGATAGTTTGTTTTTGGTATTATGATTAACACTACATCCAGGACATTCCAACGTAAAAATTTGCTGTACAACATTTACATAGCTTCAAACTGAAAGTTGGTGTTGTTAACATTGTGCACACCACAGTTTATTCATTTAGTTACTAACTGCAAACACAAACAAGTAGTACCAATAAACCAAGATACAAACCGTTAAACTATTGATTGACTAGATTTGCCAAGCCTACTATTAAATCATTCTGAGAGAATACCTCTGACTTCTTCAAGTTTTCTCTTGACCCTCGATTAGCCCATCACATGAAACATCGACTTCGAGGACGATGAGCTCTGATTTTACTGGAGACATTATGGATAATATCGCCATCGACACAGGGGAGAAGAATACAGAAAATCATTTTTTCCTCTTTACTATCATTTAGAAAGATGCTGAATGGCACAAAAGGGTTGCCTCCTTGAACAAAATTCTTTATCTTGGCAAATACATCCGGAAACTGAATTTCTAAACAAATGCCTCTGTCCATTAGATGGCGCTGTATTGCATAAAAGCCCCGATCACGTTCTTCAAGATCAGAGTCGGGTTCCTTGGACACAGAGAGCAAAACAGTGTGGATGTCATCCTCTGGGAATGGAGGGGTCAAACGCATCTTCAGTCCTCGTATCAGTACTTGGTTTTTATTTCCTGCTGTTCCTGAATATTTATTCACAGAAATGGTGCATAAAAGGATAAGTTTTGTCTCTGGTTGGTATCGATGGCACAAATAACGCATTCTGCGACATGTTTCTGTATCCATTTCTTGATTGACTAGTTCCTTAAGAGGGATATAGAAGATTTGGCCTTTAAACTTATCCCATCCCTTGTAAATAAATTCTAAGGCGTCATCTGGGTTAGAAAATATTAGTTTCACGGCTCCTCGACCAAGGGCGTGAAACCCTTTTCTAGCGCATACCGATACGTGGCGCCTTGCAATGTTGTCTCGACGAACATTGAACAAAACTTGTTGACATAGATTAACGACACGGTTATAAGGACAAACACTTTTATGGATTTCCCAGTCAATTCTGCGACACTGTCGTCCGCAATATAAAATTTCACAGTTGGAACACATTCGAAATTTGACGAGTGCTTCTTCACTGAGAAGCGCATTGTTGCACTTCATTCGACTGCATTTGATTTTTCCTGTGATTAGCCCATTGTTTGATGGAGGAAATATGATGCTAGCTTCCTTAGTAGATGCACTCGAAACATTTGGCTGACAATCTAAAGAAGATCGGAGTTTACGAGTGTCGTTTTTTACTGGCACTGTAAAAAAAACAACTACAAATAAAACCATTAGTTCAAATAACATGAAAGAATAAAAGAAAATCATCAGAAAAATATCTAAAGATTATCCTTAAACCATAAATATAATTTTAGTTTTCAGTGCAGTAATAAGGGTAGATCAGTAGAGGAAGATTCTATATATATCATTTGATACATTAGTATTGTAGTGTTAGCTGTATGTATATGCGTGATGAATCATTTAAAATTGTAATGGTGGTTCTACAGCTTATAAGAACATTTAGCTAGAATAATATTGTAATGTTAGTTATATAGCATAAAGCATTATAAGATAATATAAAGACAATGATATTGCAATGTTTGTTCTGAAATTTAAAATATAATTTAAATAGATTCATGATGTCAGAAAAACACGTAGGTTCAATAATTCTTGATATAAAATGATAAAAAACATATAACCAGAGCCCTTTCAAAAGGTGGACCTTTCTTCTTCAGAGGCAAACTGGGAATTTGTCCCAGAAGAAGAAAGGTCCATCTTTCGAAAGCGATCCGGTTATATGTTTTTTTTTATCATTTTCTATTTAAATGTATTAATATTATAATGCTGGTTCTACAGCTTATAAGAACATTTAGCAAGAGCAATATTGTAGTGTTAGTTCTTCAGCTTAAAAGATCAGTAAAACAATATTGAAATATTGGTTCTGAAACCTAAAATATCATATTAAATATGTTGATATTGTAATGGTTATTGTACAGCTTAAAGATAAATCACATAAACTAACATCGTGATGTTGTTCTAGTTATAAAGAATCATTTAGATAATTTAATATTTTAATGTTGCCTACAAAAGGTACCGAGCTATGCGCAGCGTTAAATGACACTTTCTTTCTTTGAAAAACCTACGAAAATGAGTTTCACTTTTACTGAACACAATTTCCAAAGAACTATATTATACGTTTGAACATTTTATAATCTTCTATATTTTCCTTTAGTATGAAACGTTTCAGTTTCCCGAAAAAATAATAAGTAGCAAAGGAACAACTTGAATGGCCAACGAACTCGTAAAAATGAGAACAAAAATAAAGTATAATGTTTTAGAATCCCTCTGGGACATCTTTTGGTGATCAGAAGTCGGAAAGCTGGAATGTTTTCGTTGCGGACAAACACACAGAAATAAACCGCTTTTATATAACTATAGACTCTGAAGAATAATTTTGATTGATTGATATTGTAATATCGGCTGTACAACATAAATATTATTAGAATGTTATTGGAATGTTGGTTGTACAACTTAAAGAATCATTTAGATGGATTCATATTGTAATATTGGCTGTACAGCTTAAAGAATCATTTAGATGGATTCATATTGTAATATTGGCTGTACAGCTTAAAGAATCATTTAGATGGATTCATATTGTAATATTGGCTGTACAGCTTAAATAATCATTTAGATGGATTCATATTGTAATATTGGTTGTGCAGCTTAAAGGATCATCTAAATGGATCGATATTAGAATATTGGTTGTGCAGCTTAAAGGATCATCTAAATGGATCGATATTAGGATATTGAATGTACAATTGAAATACTCATTTACAGAGGTTGATACTGTATTGTTAGTTGTGCAGTTTAGTTAAAGGATCATTCAAAAAGACTGATATTGCATAGATGGTTGTACATCTTAAAGGAACAGAGCTGGCATGGTCTGGTGGTTAAGGCACTCGACTCGCAATCTGCTGGTTGCGGGTTCGAATCTTGTCATAGAATATGCTCGCCCTTTCAGCTCTGGGGCGTTGTAATATGACGATTAATTCCATTATTTATTGGTAAAGTGTAGCAGTGGGTGGTGGTTTTGACTAGCTGCCTTCTCTCTAGTCTAATCTTCAAAATTAGGGATGGCTAGTGCAAATAGCCATCGAGTAGCTTTGCACGAAATTCAACAAACAAGCAAACTTAAAGGAATGTTTAAATAATTGATATTACAATCTTGGTGGTTGTGCAGCCTAAGGAATAATTGGATATGTGGAATATGGAATCTACATTATCATTGCGATAAATTGTTATTGTAATATTGATTGTACAATATAACGGATTATTAGAGCGGGGCGTAGCTTAATGGTCAAAATGATGGACTGTGAATCCGAGAGTTCAAAGTTTGTGCCCTGTTACCATGAAAACATTCATTTTCCTCTTTTGGTCCGTGGATGCGCTATAAGAGTGACGGTCAGATCCACTGTTCAATCCGACAAGAGTAGCCCAAGAATTGAAGACTGATGCTGTTGACCAACTGCCTTCCGTCTAGCTTATCAATTCAAAATTAGTAACGGCTATCTGCAGATAGCCTTTGAACAAAAATTATAAAAATAAAATAAAAAGTAACTAGAAGGTTATTTTGATAGACTGATATTAAATTTTGATCAAAACAAGCTACCTGTATTGTAATGTTGGCTGCACGGTCTAACAGGTCATATAGCTAGCCTCATATTGTAATGTTGGTTGTGAAATCTATGATCATTTAGACTGGAGGTATTGTTAAGTTCATTAGAGAGAAGAAAGGATTGTTAAGGTGTCTTGGAAAAGGTAATATTGAAAAAATTAATCGCAGTCCTTAAAACTCGTTAAGGTAAAACAATAATATAATGTTGTCTAATCATATAGATTAAATGTAGTTAAACTGTGGCAGTGCTATTAAATTTCAACTGTCTCTTTAATATGGAATAATATTATATCAGCTCCGGTACTAAATATAATTTTAATGATGAGTAGGGCTGTGAACAAGAATTTAAATATGAGCGTCATTGAATGGGACATGTTAAGCACACACATACATATTATATATAAATGAATAAAAACCCTATAACCAGAAAGTTCCATCTTTCGAAAGCGCTCGGGTTTTAGGGTTTTTATTCATTTCTATCAAGACTTCTTGAACCTATGTGTTTTTCTATCATCATGAATATATATATAATATCAACACATGCACATACATCATACACATAGAAATAAACAAAAAATGAGCGAGACCCTATTCATAGTTTTATTGGGGGGGGATGCCCGTCTTTGTTCCCCTTGTGCGCCCCTGTGGTTGAGTTTAATGTTGAATGTGCGCTCATATCGCTATTAATCAGTTAGTTCAGGGGTTAACTAATTCACACACTTTCGGTAAAAATAGCATAATTAAAATAATTGGTTATATTATACATGGAGTAGCAAACACACAATGTCATAGCAGTTTTTTCAATGTTCTTGTTATTCTTGTACTACAATCTTTCACATAACGTAAATCTTATTATTTCAAAAACGCATACTCGGTACACATGTATGAAAATCAAGACCTACACAATTAATGGTGTAGTTTGAAAACAAAACTTTCAATGAATATTTTTACTTACTTCTTGTTGGACCAAAAACGTCATTCCAAGCTTTGAGGTCCCCATTGGAGTTGGTGTTAGAGAGCTCGTCAGGAAGAGTAAGGAGGTCTACATTTTTTGAATCGTCATTTTTACTGAGATTCGTCGATTCTTTGTTGGGATCTTCAATACTTTGATACTGGTCAACTAAATCTGCAGAACTCAGGCCTTTGTTGTGTAAGTTCTCAATGTCTGTAGTATGGTCAACTAATTCTTGACAACTAGATTTCCATAGTTTTAAGCTTGTGTCAATACACGCGTCGTCTGGCTTGATAGACGTTGAAATGGACTGTGCTAAAGAGCACTCTGGCTCTGCGTAGTTACGGTTTAAAAATGGAGAAGTTTGTAAATAATAATTCGCTGCGATTTTTACTGAGGGACGTGTTCCAGCAAAAACTCTAGTTAATAAATGAGATTCGCTCGATTCTCTCTCAATGGCTTGCGAGTTTAGATTGCTGGAAAGTGTAGACGGACTTGGTACACCATTAATTCTCCTGTAATAGCCAGAAGGACTAGGTCGTTGAGAAGCAGATGGTATGGCAAGAAGACAGTCCACAACATCATCAAGTGTAACACTGGCACCATCAAAATTATGTTCTTCATTGGATTCTATAGAAGAGTTAGAGTTTTTAGTGACCGATAAAAACATTTGGATATACATTCTCATGTCATGTCTTTACTATATAATACAAAGATTTGTAGCTTTTTTGTCCTCATTCACGTCACCAGTACCTGAGAAACTTAGATATCTGTCCTAGTCCACGTCTTTAGTACCTGAGAAACTTAGATATCTGTCCTAGTCCACGTCTTTAGTACCTGAGAAACTTAGATATCTGTCCTAGTCCACGTCTTTAGTACCTGAGAAACTTAGATATCTGTCCTAGTCCATGTCTTTAGTACCTGAGAAACTTGGAAATGCCTTAGGCTATCAGCAGGTGTGAAATATTTGAAAACTGATATGATTGTTTCTGTACTGTATCAAGTACTATAAACGTGGGAAGAGTTGAGACCTAAGTACTTTTAGTTTCAGGCACTGAAATCCTAAACAAAGACAGAGATCTAAGTTTATTTGTTTCGGGTAATAGGACAGAGATCTTTTTATCAGGTAATAAAAATGTGAACAAAGACAGAGACCTGAGTCTCTTTACATCAGGTACTAAAGACGTGAACGAGGACATAAACTTAGGTTCAAGTTATTTGTATCAGACTTTAAAACGTGAAAAAAAGTACTAAAAACGTGAATGAGAACAGAAACTTAAATATCTTTTTACCGGATACTGGAGGTGTGAATGAAGACAAAGATCTAAGTTTCTCAGGTACTAAAGACGTGGACTGGGACAGATATCTAAGTTTCTCAGGTACTGGTGACGTGAATGAGGACATATATCTCAGGTCAGCACGAGTTTTTACGTCAAACATTAGGTTCGTGAGGACAGAAATACAAGTTTTTACGTCAAACACTAGGTTCATGAGGTCGGAAACATTAGTAGATTTCTATCATAATCATCAAATACACGAAAACAGAAACTTAAGTAGTTTTTATATTAGATACTAACAGTTTGGGGACACTAGTTACACCTGTGTGTCCAAATATCTATAGCTTATGATACAATGTAACAAAGTTCCTTGTTTTATTGTCAGGTTTTTTTTATTACGGCTCTTAACTTAATTTTGAAAGTTTATAAGAATGCTGAAATACGAATAGTAAAATTATATTTTTTATTTCGGAATTACTATAATTCATTAATTCAAGTTATTTATGTTCAGTTTAATTTTTTAAAGCAAAAATATTAAAATATGTTTAAAGAATAAACGCGTATATTTTGAAGAGACTATAAACTGTGCAATAAAATAATTATTGATTTGTATATTTTTTAATTTTGCGAAAACATCGTGTATTTAACTAAAAAAATTACTTTAAAATTAACTTCACCACCACCACTAATATATCTGTGTTGATATATGGACAGATGTACGTCGAATTGTTTAGGGTTCTGTTAAAGCTACGCCATTTTGCTTAACGTTTATTAAAATACCAGTGCATGTGAAGGACATTTTTTGATCTGTGGTGAATAGTGGGTATATAATTATTTCGAGATATTACATTGGAACAAAGAACAGAGTTTAACCACAAATTTGTCATTTTGCTTTCTTTTCATGGATAAATAATAAAACTTTGTAGTGGAAATTTATTTTACAGATATTGAAGTAATTTAAGGCATAGGACTGCTATGCTTATTTGAGCCTGATACACACAAACGTTTAGGGTTTGAAATAAGTTGTCCGATTTATTTTTAAAAGACCAAGGTGAAATATACATATTCTACAATACGTTATAACATCTTCAGAAGTTCCTTCTCTTAACTATATTCATCACCATTTAAACAAAATAACCCTAAACGAAAGTGCTTTCTTGTACTTCTTTCTGGCTACATAGATTAATAGATTACAAAGAAAGTGAACGTAATTTTCATCTCTTTCATTACTTCACAAATGACTGTTTACACTATAATCAAAATGTCAGATCTGTAGAGAACCCATGAGTGAAAGTAAAGGAGAGCATGTTATAATATGTCACTCACACCACATCTGCCATATCCAGCCGAAGAGGCCTTCCGTCCAGTCTCAGAGTTCATAAGTTTAACATAACAGCAAATGTACAACGTTGGTACCTGATGATGACAAAACCTTGTCGAAACGTTAAACTTATATTAAAGTTTTTCTTCATTACCCATTCAAGCCATTATTAGTCTCAAAGTGGGTTCCTCGTCATCGAATAAGCGCTATATATATATATATCATTATGTTATTATTATGGTATGAAATCAGGTTAAGCAAATGATAACGATTCTTATCAACGTTATTTATGTAACTAACAAATCAAATTTTTATGGTAGTAATCAATAACATAACATTATTTATTTATTTACTTAAAGAAATTTTAATCATACGATTTAGCCTTAGAAGTTTACATCAACTGTATGGGTTCAAGTTTCAAAAAATCAAATTAGTATTTATTTGTTTTTGTTTTATGGAATAGAAAATATTATAATAAATATTACTTAAAGAGAGAGATTTGAAGAGAAGAAAACCTACTGAAAAAAAAGACGCGTCTAATAAAGAGAGGCTAGAAAGTAATATGGATATAAATAGTGAACAGTATAGCGAACATGAATAAAATCCAAATTAAAATAAGTAAAGAATTTGTTCCAGGGTGTCATTGAAAATACTCATTATTCGACATCTTTAATCGGATGCTGAAAACACAATCAATGTTCTCTCTCTGTAACAATTACTGTATTCACCCTCAGTAGACTATGATAAACTTTTGACTGAAGATGGCCTGGACTAATTTTAAAAAACAATTTTAGAAGACATTTTGTAGATGACAT
>NW_013667027.1:133628-141147 GCF_000517525.1 Limulus polyphemus
AAGAGAGCGTGAGAATTGTCACGTGATCTCGATGACGCAACACTATGATAAACTTTTGACTGAAGATGGCCTGGACTAATTTTAAAAAACAATTTTAGAAGACATTTTGTAGATGACATATTCCAGTATCACTCTTAATGCTACCCAGCATCTTCTCTACTCTCGGAGCAAAATTTATCTTCATTTATTCTATAACGTATTGTCAACATGTTGATTATTCACTAAGTAACTGTTGTGGTAGGCTCGATGAGCAGTGTTATATTGGCATATTAAGCAAACCAAGCCCCTATAACCCCATAACAATGCATGTTTTCAATGGAATCTTGGGGCTTTACCTCTCATATTGTAAATTCTAGATTTCATTCTTTATAGTGTGTGTTTTTTTCATCTTGACTTCATCTATACTCAGAACCACTTTATAACTTCCCTGTGGTATCACTCTCATTATCTTAAGTAATCAATCAATTTGGCATAAAGAGATATGATACTTTATCATCACTATACGTGGATTCGTTCATTTGAAATTTTCAGCACAAAAAACGAAGATGTTTTATTTCTCGCAATTTTCGACTTGGTATACTCCACTGAAGTGTGAAAGGATATATTGCTGTCATTCAAGTTTACCATTAGCTTACTCTTAGAATATTTGAAATGTATACTTATAAATCTATGCTCAATGTAATTGTTTATTTCATAATTAACGGAGATTTCGTTTCATTTAACGATAACTATTAATCTGATTATCCAAAAGATTCTCTTCATAATCAAACGTTGCTCTCAAATTTTACTCTTTGAAGCAAGTAAAAAGATTTCAATTGCATTCAGTCTGTTTCAAACGTTTTTCTCGTGTTAAAACTATCTATGATATCATAAATTGCGTTTTTCTTGTTTACTTTTTATACACTTGTAAGAAATTATCATTACATATCTCGACTTAAAAGCAACCATTCTGCTGTTTGAAAAATTGTTTTTGTTTTTTAAGCAGATCACTGTTTTTAGTTTGTATCTTATAAGCCTCTCTAATTTTCAATTTAAGATGGTTCTTATTAACTGGAATGAAAGTTATTTGTTTTATTTTAAATACACACGACTTTCGTCAACAGAATGAAATAATAGGTAATGTTTGAACTACATGAGAAATAAAAAAAATCAAAGCGTAGAAGAAGGAACATTTTATTTTTTTAAAAGGCACGAGAAACCAGAATACCTTACAACGCTAGTTTAAGAACCATTACTAATCCATAAACTTGATTATTCAAAGTACGTAGTACACAAGGTAAAAAAAAATGTTCTCCTACGAACGATGAAATTCAAAGTTAAGAAAATATCAATAAGCATATCTAGATAAAAATATTCTACTTAATAAATACGTTTCGCGTTGAAAACCAACAAACTTGTTCAATAACAAAAACTGACCCAAACCTAATTTCTTTTCCTGTTATATATCAGTTTTTGTCAAACATTACCTTTATAGAAACCTGCTCATATACAGTTAATGTGCAGGAAATTAGATGAAACAACTTGCAAAAAGTTCACGAAATTCACGATGTCACTTTGTAATAAAAATACCTCTCCAAACAAATGAAACTTGGTTTACTTTCCGTGCTATTTAAATATCGCAAGTCTCTGGGACATGATCCTGTTAAAAATTAGATGATGTTACTTTTGATACATAAAACACCTAAAAAAAAGGAAAATACGGCTTTACAAAGAACATCGTTTGAAAATGTTAAGTTCATTCGGCAGGTTATGATAAGTAGAATTCACTCTTTGGTTTACATGTATTTCTTTGTTCAAGCTTGGGTTGATGTATTTCTTCTAACATGCATGTAAAAAAAAAAATTACGTGTCATTTTCCTGTACAGTATTTGAACATCGATCTCAGTGTACCAAAAAGAATTCATTTATTTTAACAACGACCTATGTACGCACACACATACTGAAAAATAAAGTTATTTTTATAAAGTACCAAATACACACAGCAAAAACTTAACCTTCCAAGTCAAGGTTATCCTTTACAAAATGAAAGTTTGTTATTATATACAACCGTGGTATACGCAGCTGTGATAGCAAACTTCAGGAATACATAAGAATTTGGCATTTAACGATCTTTTTATTAATTTTTACCTCGCATATTTTTTTGTCACTGATAAAATTATAATGCACCTCTAACAAAATATGATATTGATAATTTAAGAATGCTAATAGTTGTTTGAAATCCAGTTTGATTAGGAAATTGTAGGTGTTTTTAGCTGTGCTGCTAACTTCACCTCACAGTTACTTATCGTGAAGCTCAGCGTATGACACGACTGTGGCGCCAGGCCATCCTTCGCCAGTTGATTAGGGTTATCTCACTTTAATCGTAGAGGGCTGCAACACCGTGCACTCTTCTCGTCTGCACCTGTGTAGAGAGTGAGGAGGTTTCCGTGAGTGGCGCTGTAGTTGATAGAACAAGGGACATTTTCAAGCAAAAACAGCAAAAGCAAAATGCTAGCGAAAGTAGAAAACCCAACACCAAACTAATTGAAAAATAACAAATGAAAACTGTTACTTACGCGTTTCAGACCCGGTGTTTCAATATACCAGGTCAACCATGTAGGAGCATGTCTGAACATGCTAATAATAAAATACAAAACCAGAGAACAAGAAAAGGTTATCCACACTTTAGGTGAGTATTAAGATACACTTATTCTAAGACCAATTTTTTATTTTAAAATGTAAGATGTAGAATATACATGTTTTATTTTATGTTCCAGCATATTCAATGAAAACTTTCATCTAATGCCGTTTCTATCCACCGCACAGTTCCATTTTATCCATTTGCTTAAATGACTAAGTTGGTCCTTGTTTCCTACTTGACTACCAGATGGCGCAGTAGCAACCTGTATCGGCTTCACTGTGAGCTTTTCTCGAGTATTTTTATTTGATTAATCTGCACTTTTGTTTTTCAAAGTCACGCAAGATAAAACGTATCTCCTAATACGTCTCAAAATATCTTGTTAAAATATTAATATCAAACTCTTATGAAAGTGTAGAAACATTGGCCAATACAATGAGATATAAGGTCGTAATTAAACTCAAACGATACAAAGCAAAACTTCGCGTCATTAGAAGTAAAAGATTCTATCTAATATGGTTTTAAAATTCAAAACAAGTTAATTAATTATACTTAGTGCAGTTTTAAATAATTTTGTTTTTTTCTAGAGCAAAGCCTCACTGGGCTATCTGTTGTGTCTACCGCGAAGAATCGAACCCAGGATTTGAATGCGAGAAGTCTGTAAATTTATTACTGTCTCACGGAAGGACTTCACATAAGTATGTCATTTCCGTGAAAACAATATTTATTTAATTCATTTTATATTTGAGATTCTTTAATGATATCTAAGAATTTGTTAGGTGTTACACTAATACAATAACGGTGTTTTCATTTATTTATATTACTTTCTCAAAAATTTTTGTATTCATATTTGTAAGTGTTAGCAATGTGATATTTCTGTAAAGTATTTATTGCAACATAATATGAATGTATGGTAAAACATGGCATATATTACTAAACTCATTAAAATTTCTTCTTATTCATAACAAACGAAAAAATACGATATTTTAATACGTCACTGAAGGGTTTCCATTGGATTAACAAAACTGTTTGTTGTTTTAAAAGTACAGCTCTATGGAACACATTTGACAGAAAAATTCAATCGTGAAACTGCGTTTACCGCAAATGCAAATACACATGCCTTACTACTCTCTATTGATTACCTTCACGTAGCTGAGACTAGTTTTTAGGATTGTAGATCCACTTCATTTAATACACATAAATGAAAAGGAAATAAAAATCATTGTCTTATATTCCTTCTGAAATTACATATCTTACATACATAGGTGGCGCTTTAATCAACCAATTTATGTAAGTAATACGCTTGTATTTGTTTGTCTGCAACTTTTCTCGATCAAATGCTACAAATATCATATCGTTAAAAAGGCCTTTGTCCGAGGAGCCCAGATTGCATATTGGCTTTACAAATCAGAATTATCTTACCTGTCTTTTTCAATATAACGAGTATGCTCACGGTGGCACAATGTCGTTGTCATCACGTGACGACTGAGTTCGATTTCATAGTTTTTTTTTATTTGCAAACTATTTTACACAAAAAAATCACTTAACCCGCGTGCAATTTCCTAAACAAATGGACATTACAATTGGCTTTCTCCACTTATGCATATCACTTTGTGAACACGCATTCAAACGTTTCTGCATATTCAGCTAAGTTTGTCTTCATTATAACTTTACATTTACTTTATTTTGAAATAATTTAGCTTCGGTTCATTTCATTGACTGCTATAAACACCTTTAACTACGTTTTTGTTTAGTACGGGTTTTATTCTTTTTATTTTGTGAGTTTCTTTGTTTCAACTCTCAAAACTGTGTCATTCAGTGAACACTCGTAGCTGTTTCATACTCTGAAAACTATTATAAATACATTTACTATACTTTATTGTTTACTTGTAGTTTTATTAAATAAAGTTACGTCTACATGAGTTTGTTTGCCTGAGTGCGTAAAATGTTTTCAAGTAGACTAGGATTTATCGATCTAACAAATGTGATTGCAAGAAAGCGTAGCTGAAATGGCGTGCGTGAAAATTATAGAATAAGGAAAATTCAAGCGAAGGGCACGAAACTATCGCAAATGTTTAGCAGGTCGCAGCTAGTAAACTAATGGTACAGTAACAATAGATGGAGGACAATTAAAGATTCTATTTACGAGAGATTACATGATTAACTCTAATGAAGAAAAGTCGACAGTGAAAACATAATCTATTTATGTTAGCGACGAAATTATTGGATTATACTAAATCACATAATATTCTGCTTCCTAGTGTTTTTATTGTATACTGTTCTCACAACTTACAGTTACTAATTTTTTGCAACCTGTGAATTTATTTTTATTAATAACAGTAGCAATATTATGAAGAGTTTGTTTATTTGTTTTAGCACAAAGCTATAGAATGTACTACTTGCGCTCTGCTTACCGTGGAGAATCGAACATAGGATTTTTAGCGTTCAAGTTTGTAAACTTGTTGCTGATCCACTGGGGAACATTATGAAAAGACTTGGAACAACAATCGTATAATAAAAAGTGACAGAACTATGTTATCTGTTTGTAAGTAACTTTTGTGCTGCTGCAAACAAGACACAAAAATAGGCTTAGTTTATCGTTAGGGCAACTTTACGCTCGCTTATATTTTATAGCATTGTTATAACTCATTCATACCGAAATATTTGCATTTTTGTAGTTTTAAAGAACAAGGAGTGTGCGTTTCTTGCTTATATTTTTGGCTATCTGTCAATGGTCAGAAAATATCACATTTTCCATTAATGACTTTCAATTCTGTTTTGTGCATATTGAACAAAAACAAGTAAAAAATCTTAACAATGTCGTTGGCACAAAACTAACCCTAGATGGCCTCATGAGCGCGGTCGATCTCCGTTTCATATTTTTTCGACTCCAGACAAAAAACAAACGAGGATGCACAGAAAGTTACCTAAGCAGACATCCTGATCTGCATTAGATTCCGCAAGCGAACTTGGTACAACTTTACCAAACCCGGAAGAATGGATGACGGAATTAATCATTAACACTTAGGATGGAAATCGAACCAGCAACTATCCGAGGAAGAGTCAAAAGCTCAACCCCTGAACCAAGGAAGACACAAACAATATGTATATTGCCTCAATAACTACAAAACACACCATTTATTTTTTAAACACTTAATACACAAGTATAAATGGTAGTTCTCTACAATGTACTTATTAAAAATGCTTGATACTGTAAAATCATTGGTAGCTCGCTATATGTCAAGATAAGCGATCTTATGACATTGTGTAATTTATCTCCTTGCAATGTGTCTGGATCCTATACAGTCATAAAACCTTTACTTTCTAGTGCACTCTGGTAGTAGTGAAAGGCTAAAACAATGCTGCTTTAATCTATAGGTAAAAGAAAAAATATATATAAAATTCCATTATACTTAGTATTAAATATTCATTTGTCTCAGGGGTAAATTTCTGGTCTTACAACGCTAAAAATTGGGATTTGATACCCGCAGTGGCCAAAGCACAAATAGTCCATTGAGTAGCTACGTGGTTAACAGCTAAACAAAGCAAAACGCCCTCCCTCTTTCTTTTCGTACTTCTCTGAGTGGGACTTATATGAGTTGAATTATTTGATTAATGTTAATTTGAAACTAGGATTCGTTTAAAATGGAAAATCAATAAACTAAGCCAAATTAAGTTTTAACAATACTTAGTTTTGAATATATCCAAACACATGAGGGCATTGTCATAATTAAAACTCGTTTAGAATCTCCGCTATCCAAGAGCAATACTTTTAAGAATATTATAACACGATTAACTTTCATGTTATTAGTGAAGCCAAAAACTGGAGAATAACCACATGATTCCTTTTAAATCATTCCCAAGTTTGAAGTCAGTTTGAAGTTATTGTTTAAAAACGAACAGATAAACGCTTTGAAGCGTGTACAGATGTCTTAAATAAAGTGTGGTACAACATCTTGAGAACAGTTCGTTCAGCAGAGCATGGCGGCTTGATTATATGGGCATAAATTATCACGTGACCACGTTTTCTTCAACCTTATCGCACTGTAATATCTACGGACCAACTAACCGGTGTATATTGAATATACTTGTTATCTGCGGGAAAACGGGTTACACAGCAAGCACGTAAATCAAGTTTTTCAGTTTCCTCTTTACAATGGAATAACTACAATTATTTGAGCAGGTCAGCGGTTCTAAGTCAATAAAAAAGTGTCAAAAATCGAAAGGTTCATTCGTTTCAGTTAAAATAGATATTCGAAAGAAAATATACGTAGGAAATTACTTGATTTTTTTTCAGAATCTTCAGAGTACTTTAATTTGTCTGTTATAGAATGCCTTGATGAATTGCTGATTAGTTTAAATACCGTTGATTTGTGGAAGGAAAACGGTGAGAGCGAAAGAAATGAAGTTTTTGTATTTTTAATTTTAGTGTAAAGTGTGTGTGTCTGTTTTCTCATAGCAAAGACACATCGGGCTATCTGCTGCGTCCAAAGAGGGGAATCGAAACCCCGATTGTAACGTTATAAATCCGAAGACTCACCGCTGACACCACCGGGGGACTTTAGTAAAAAGCTACACCAGAGTAATTTGTGCATAGCCGTCACTAATTTTGAACTGATAAACAAGAGGGAAAACAGCTAGTCAACACCAGCCACAGTAAACTCTTGAAGTAGACTTTTCTGACCGAATGGTGGAAGTTGACCATCACTCATATAATGTACAGCCCCCAAGAGCTGAGCGTGCTTTTGCGACACCCTAAAGCGAACCATAAACCACCGGGATCGTAGTTCAAGCACGTTATCTGCTAGGTACTAAGTTTCAGCTTGTTATTGTTGCGTATCTGCTTGTTTGTTAATTTCCGGTAGAAATTCTTTCCGAGAAACTTCAGCGATACAACTCCTT
>NW_013667027.1:142072-143021 GCF_000517525.1 Limulus polyphemus
ATTTGCTGTAATGGTAAACTTATATTAAAGTTTTTCTTTATTACCCATTCAAGCTGTCTCCAAGCATTATTAGTCTCAAAGTGGGTTCCTCGTTATCGAAAAATTTAACTAAGATTGAATTAAAACTGAGAGGCAACCGAATGCTAATTATAACTGAAAGTACACATGATGATGTAAGTAAAAGTATAATGCACAGGACCATAGAACAATGGCCAAATACACAGAACTACGCAAGTAGGTATCAGCTTTCTAAAAAAAAAAATCTTGAACGCGCCAGATCTGTTTTCACAATTCATATCTTCTCTGTAGCCCGTAAATCGTATGTCGGATTCTAGAAATTCATTGATATCCCCACCTCTTGCGACAATCATCATATAACCTCACATACTGGTTGATGTTAGATAGAATACAATCATCCAAAAAGAAACTAGATATCACCTAGACTCAGTCCTGGTATAGAGAGTAGCACCTAGATCTAAATGTACAGTTATCCGTGGTTGTGGAGTAGGTTAAAACTCAACGTTTTGTTTCTAAAGAGAAGCAAACTAGAAGGCAGTATAGTATATGGTATCTGCCTATCATAGCGTCAATATTTAGGCTCATAAATTACGGTAAAGGCAATCGTATACAATCATAATTCTCATTTTCAAACCTCAATATTTTGAGCCACAACCCACTGTGGATGACGTCACTGCGAGGATGAAAGAGAATGTTGTATATGCTAGGTGCCACGGTAGGGTTAGCATGAGGGCATTTGTTGTATAACAAGTCTCTGGACCTCGAACTGATAAATAATACACCCTTTACGCACCTTCTGAACTCTTTATAATGATCGCATAATTAAACAAGCAATAAAACCTTAGCGTTTTTGAAAGGTGGACCTGTCTTCGTCAGGGATAAATACAAAATTATCATACATTTCAAAATAATTAGGGTTTTAATTTTGTAC
>NW_013667027.1:143999-157002 GCF_000517525.1 Limulus polyphemus
TGGTTAAACCAGTTTATTCTTCCCCGATACAAACTTTTAGCACACAGTAATTTCACAACCAGTACGTTTCTCGTCACTTAACTACTTTTATAATACACGCTATAAATCACAGCAATTCACAATCTCGAAAACACACACTAGCTTAAAACAGAATCGTAAATTACCCGGAACTCTCTTCATTCCATCCAATCCCGCTGACTTTTCTCGCCAGGCTTATATACTAACGAAGGGGGCATCTCGAGTACACTCGGGCCTCTCCGATCATTCGAGAAATTCATCACGTGTTACCAGCGTCACGTGACTTGCGCTGTCGTAACATTATGTTACGTGCTGAGTGCTTTCCGTTTTTACAGCAAACAAAACCAAAAAAAAATAATAATAAGGAAAAAAAAAGGTAGGCATTTCTCCTAAATCTCAATTACCAATAATTCAAACATTCTTATTACTTACTTCATTTGTTTAGGTTTCATCAAGAAGAAATCTTACTCGAGTAGCTCTAATATTTTTTAGTTTTATTGCCTTTTAGTTCATACGATATCAAAAATAGATTTTTGAATAAAGTCTTTTATTTAATAACTAAGATGAAGACGGTTGATAAAACAAAACACTTTATTTACAGGGTTAGAAGGTTTCGGAATACATTCATTCGATCCCCAGCGAAATCTGAATATCGACTCACAAAAACTCCTTAGATCTAAAATTGTTCAGAAATTTCACACTTAAAATTCAACTGTTGCCAATATATCTAAAATCCTTTGTTTCTTGTTTTATCCTTCCGTTTACCACTTCTCTTAATAACTAAGTAAACTAGTGATTACGATATTATAGTTTTAGTTAATTGTTTGTTTGTAATTAAGCACAAAGCTACACAATGAGCTACCTGTGCTCTGCCCACCACGGATATCGAAACCCGGTTTCTAGCGTTGTAAGTCCGCAGAAATACTGCTGTACCATTGAGGGGGGGGGTATTAATAATCATCTTTGTAACGGTTTTCGGATTTCGCTGAAGAAACCTCTAAATAAAATGTTTTGTGTTTTAGCAATCGACTTCATTATTTGACTTTGGTTTTCCAATCGTGAATCCATTGAGAGTCTTTTGTTTGTTTCAGAATTTCGCACAAAGCTACACAAGATCTATTTGCAAAAAGCCGTCCCTAATTTTCAACAGATAGAGCAGAGAGAAAGTAGCTGGCGAACAACTTCCACCTCTAACTCTTCTGCTGCTCTTGTCTGACCGAACAGTGAAGTTTCACCATCACGGAATCAAAATCGCCAATAACAAAACATTAAATAATATTTTAAAGCACAGTGTATACGATCCCCCTGAATGCTTGTGGTTATGTCTTAATCATTCTTTTTTAATGCTATCGCTATTTTTACTTCTGGTGTTTAAAAAAAGGCCATTTCCAGACCTTTGAACACCAATCTTTAGGATAATTATAACTGAATCAGTTTGACCATGTAATAACTTATATGTAAGATTAACGTCGTAACATCAATCACATAATAATCACGAGAGTCACTAATTATTTGAATGTTCAGACTAGGTCAATCTGAAAGTATATCATGAATGAAAAGGCTACAACATATATCAGTAGATTCTTGTGATATCTAAAGATAAGACGTCATTTCAAGACTGCAAACGCAGCGACTGTTAGTGAATCACTACACGTCTTGCAGTGAAAGGCTGAGAGTGACCAGTAAATCAGAAACTACATGCCTCGCGCCACGTAAAATCGGGCTCTTCACTTTGAGGCCATGGATGTGTTATAAGAGTAACGGCCAAATCCCCCTATTCTATTAGAGTAGCCCAAGAGTTGGCGGTGGGTGTTATTGGCTAACTGTCTTTCCTCTAGTCTATCATCTGAAAATTAGGGCCGTCTACTACAGATAGCCCTTTTATAGCTTTGAACAAATTTCTAGTGAAGAGATATACAGGTTATTCGCGTCTTTCATAACTGTATACAATGTAGTGACATGAACTACATATGGTCATTTTTCATTCTACATACAAAGCAGCGCGTTTTGTTATTAATATTCATTACTTATGATTTCCGTGAAAATCTTATAGGAGAAATATATGCCATTGGTATTCTAAAGGCACACCAAAAATGTTTTCTAATATTTCAGAAATGAACAGGCGGAGGCAAGCTAGCGATTACGGAACTTCTTACCCTCTGGGGTGGTGGAGGAATTTATTTCAAAAGTGTTATGAATACAAGTCACGAGCTGCACGCTTTCGTGTAAATATTATTCTAATATAAAAGCCTAAACGATTCGGTTTTGAAGTCGTGACGACTTCACAGATACTTACTTACACACATGCATGTATGTATATTATTACTTTCGTCAATGTTTATCAAGCTTGAACAGAACAAATACAGTAGAAAATAATCTTCACGTGACAGCTCGAGCGGCTGGATTCGTGCAGATCTTCTTTTCCTTTGTAATAAAGTTTGTTTGTTGTTAAGCGCAGAGCTATACAATGGGCTAATTGTGATCTTCCCATCGCTGGTATCGAAACCCGATTTCTTAAAGCCCCCAAATTTACCACCGAGTCAGAAGGGAGCATAAAGTTACAATAAGACTAACAATAATTATTTTCCGATTTTCAAATACGAAACGTTTAGTCTTAATGTGTTATGCTAATACTGATTGTAAGCCATTAGTTTGTGTCCTGAATCAATGCTGGCTAAATTAAATTTCAATGCTTATAAGTATTTTACTACCTGTAATTTGCTTTCTGCCATTGGCTAACATCCGAGTTTTCCCCTAAATAATTCACTACAATATCTTAACAAATATTCTAGTAATTTTACGTTTTTGTTATAAGTCCTGGGATTGAAAATTTCAAGTCTTTCGGAAAAAAAAAAGGGAGGGGGGAACGTTACCAACGCGAAAGCTAATATTGAAAACTTTAATTTTTCGAATAAAAACTGGACACCAGTAACAACTTGAAACATTATTGATTACCACAATTAACAAATAAAAGAACGATTTTTCATTTTCTGCCTTTAATTAAAAACTAACCATAGAAACGCATTATTTCGATAAAGTTACAAGCATCGTTCATAAACTCAGCTTCGAAGTAAGCTGATATGATTAAAAAATTATTTGCTTGGCAAGATGTTCTGGAGTAACATTTAGTAGAAACGTTTTCTCACATTGTGCATGTTTGTCGTTGTGATATTTCAGATCTTGGATTATTAAGAATGTGCAGTTACTTACCCATCTTTACAATAAACCAGGTTCGAGTGGAAGGTTTATGTTTTGTTTAAATGATGTCGTTGTGATATTTCAGATCTTGGATTATTAAGAATGTGCAGTTACTTACCCATCTTTACAATAAACCAGGTTCGAGTGGAAGGTTTATGTTTTGTTTAAATGTTTTAGAATATTTACACAAATCTATCCAAGGACTATTTGCTCTAACCGTCCCTCATTTTTAACTGATAGGCTATGGTGAGAAGGCAGCTAGTAAATAGCACCAACCGTCAACTCTCTTCGACTGCTCCTTTCTGGCCGAATAATAGAATTTGACCAACTTATAACGCACCCACGGCAAGAAAATAAAGAGTGAGATTATTATTTTTTATTTATTTTTGTAGTAATGGGACGCAAACGATAAATTCACGGATTGACTGCCCAGCACGCTAACTATTATGCTTCGTCCTCCTGTGGAATTTAAAAATCGTGATTACTTATCACTGGTTGAATGAAAGAGATAAACCTCTGAGGTGAAACAAAAATGCAACTAACCTGGATGAAAAATACTCTAGAGGTTAAACGAAGAATGAGCATACTTGTTAAAGGTAAAACGCAATCAAAAGTTAACTAATAATGCTTGGAGACGGCTTGAATGGTAATGTAGAAAAACTTTAATATAAGTCTAACATAACAGCAAATGTACAACGTTTCGACAAGGTTTTGTCATCATCTACATCATCTTCGTCAGGGATAAATACAAAATTATCATACATTTCAAAATAATTAGGGTTTTAATTTGTACACCTCATTTTTGGATCGATGTATTTGTCGGATACATAGTTTGAGGTCGCTTATTTGATCGAAAACTCAGTGAGCTACTCTAGTATTGTCAGAATAAGAGCAATAAGGAAATAGGACTGAACACAAAGCCTTTTCCTTTCTACGACATTTTTTTTTATCCTGCAAGGCTTACTGGGAAACATAACTTTAGGAGAACTGTTGACTTGATTGACGAAAAATTCTTTATTTCCTATCTTCAGAAGGGTAGTTCTTGAGTAACAGTTCAAATTATAGTCACAGGTTATTGGGTTTTGTTTTAGTTCTTAAACTTGCAATAAGTAGATAGCATTTGTATTTATTACTACGTTTGACATGGAGTCGAACAATTTGCTTTTTTAATCCAACAGTGCTAACCAGCAGATATATCTTGAAAAGTTTTAATGTAGCTCTGTGCTTCTTGTTGACAAATGGAGAATACGTATATTTCAAGAAGTATTATATATATAAGAATGAGTCACTCTTGAATCTTTACAAAGAAGCGGCAGTGGAAACTGTTATATATTTTATAGTAACTAAATGTGCTACCTCAACCGTAGTTTACCTTTCCAAGTTTTCGTACAATATAACTTAGTTTTTATGTATGAGTGTAGTCGATCACAACGACCTAGGGTTTTGTAAGGGAATAAACTACACATGCAATAAAGAACAAATGAACAAGTTACACACATAACAAAACCAAGGGTTCGCCTATAGAACTATAGACTCCAGCATAAACCAACCGAAACACGGGAAGCAGGAAATAAGATATATTGTTTATGTCTGCTGTGTGTGGGAGAAAACTACTTTGTTACTCTTAAGCTGACGTCAGTGTCTCTTTTCTTGGAGCATGCGTAAATGGTCTACTGACTTTCAGCATCGAGAACGACTAACAAGAGTTACAGTTAAACACGCAGGTCAAAAACAAAAGTGAAAATAAAGCCAATAATCAACGGAATAAAACACTTTTCCTCCCTGTTGGCAAGATACAGGAAAACTACGAATTTCTCTTGTTTTTTGTAATCTAATGCTCATCCTTCTTGTAAGTGAAAATTGTGTTTTGCTAAAAATGTGTAAATGCATTTCAGTTGTTCTTTCGGCCAGATTAACCTTAGTGTGTTTATTACAAATGTATTTTAAGGCTTCTTGTAGCTAATACTAGATTTTTTGGTATGAAAACAAATAAAATACATACTTCTGGTTTCTGCCTAACGCGTCGTATTAACATTCCTTAACCCTAGAATTACAATACGGTGTCTTTTACTTTTAAATACATTTTTCTATATTATTTATGAACCAAATTGTTTGGGGGTCCATGACTCTGCTGGTCACAAGATTCTTAATAACATATGTATCACACCTGTAAAATTGTAACAAAACTACCGCTAACTTTGCACTTAATTCCGACAATTGTTTCTGGGGTTCCATATGTTATTTACATAGAAACTGAATAATTTATCCCAATTTTGTATTGTCAGCTTATTATATTGTTGTAATAAGCAAGAATGTTAAATTATGCAAGATAGTCCAATATGGGGAACGAAACGAAGGGTAGTAAACGGTATTAAAACAGGTTGGTAACTTAAGATGTAAAAATCGCAAAGTACTTCATTTAAAAGAAAAAATAAAGAAATCAACCGATACACACTATGCACACATAACCTTAAGGGGTTCCTTTAGATAAAATATTTATTCTAACAATTTGTTTGTTTGTTTTTTGACTTTTTAACGTTGCGATAAAATTAACTAACGCAACAGACAATAACATTTTTAACCCATAATTCTAAGCTTTCACCATACGCTCACGTAAAACATTACATTATCTTACAGAAACATGTATAAGCTAAATTGTGGCGTGTTTTCAGGTTGCAAAAAAATCAAATTGTCTGAATTATTAATCGAAGAGAAAAGTATAAGATATAATTTGTCTGAGAAACAGAGCGTTTTACCACCCAAGCTAAGTAAGCAATTAGTCGAATGAAAGAGTGGACAAAACAATGCTTTATTTCGTCTCCTGGCCGCGGCGTTGTTTATCTAGGCCATTTCAAGTTATGTGTGATCGTCTACTCGGCATGTATTAGCGTCCGACAGTCTTTGAAGAGCAGCAGAGATTTACGAATTTCCATTTCATAAACGTTTACACGATTCTCGTCTAATTCTAAAATACTGTTATTGTTTTGTTTTAACATTAAATTGGTGAATGCACGAGCTATTGTAATATGAAATACGTTAAACTCAAATTGGGGAAAGGGGTGGGGTGCAGAATCCCATAGCCAGCTGAAATTTGAAAATTGAGCTGATTCCTCTCCATTAACTCATTTTGGGTTAAAAGGAGTAAGTTATGCTCAAAGAGAGGTATGCGTATGACTATTATACCTAAAGAAAGGTATTAGAAAATGTGCTAGATATGTGAGAACTTTTTTCTAAACTTCTGTGACTATAATTCAATGAAAACTGAGAGCAGGGTTCTCTATCTGCTACACTTGTTGAGGGTTTATTTGTAGAATCACTCAACCATAATTCTACCCTCTGCCGTAGAAATGGTGGTGTACTGACGTCATACACAGGAAGTCACGTTGAGCGCGATGTTAAACATGATGGGTTGGAATTAACTATACATACATTGTATAGAACTATTTCCATACCGTGTCTTATAAGCCTAAATATTGACGCTAACTATGTATATTTTGAGCAAACGAAACGAGAGTAGTGAGCCTAAGAGGTAATAGGAAGATATTCATGCAGAAGTTTAGTAAGAACATTTTAGAAATATGAAAAGCAGATGCTTTCTCAGACAGTTATATACACACGAAGGTAAAGTTTATACTGCATTTATATTGGCACTAAAACATCCTGCAGATAGCACATAGCCGTTCACACACCTTAACTTATGTTACAACAAGGTTTACCAATCACATTAGAATTTCTAAAGCAAACGTTTTCGTTTCAATTTCAAGAAAAAATAAAAAGAAGTTTGTTTTCTAATTAAGAAAATTTGAATTACGTGAACACTGCGACAAAGTTCCTTAGATTGGAAGAAAAACCGATGTAAAATATCAAAAACGGCACCCCAAGTTTAGAAATATTTGTTCTTTAAATAAAGGCTCTTTAGCATAAATGTGTTTGCTATTGTGCCAACTAGCTTTCTGAAGCTGAAAAGTGCCGCTTCCCGCATGTAGTTCGTACTGTCCTTTTTTTTAAAGGCCTTTTAAAATTCAGATCAGACGTTCTTGTGTTTTATGTTACACGTTTTCCCACAAATGCGTCATTTCACGCAGCGCTACTGTGAGAAATGAAACATAACCTTCTGTCGACAAGTGCATAGAACAACTGTGAAAACAAAAGATTCACTAAGAAATAGGGCAAGTTAATTTTCCTCCCACTGTGTCTAGTATATGCGCGCTACATACGAGTATTTTCATGCAACTTTATTCATTGAAACCATAAGTTGTAAGGTGGAGGTTTAAGAAACCACAGAATCGGTTCTTTTTTACACTGCAGAAGTATAAAATATGACTTATGCGACGGTCACAAAGACTCAAAGAAGGAAGTGTCTATTCTGGAAACCCATGCATTACACAATGTAATAGACTTTGAACCACATCCTTTCTCGTTTAGAACTACATGGAAAGTCTTCGGTCAGGCTGTTTTAACTGTTGAGAGTAGTTAGCATAAACTTAAAAAGGTAGACTAACGATTTCTTACCAATAGGTTGAAAGATTTTAATCTTTTTTTAAATACTTTGTTTTCTGCGAAACACATACTAACAATAGGCTATATGTACTGTGCCCACCACGGGCATTGAAAACAGTTTTTAACGTTATAATCCGTCAGACGTAGCGTTAAACCACTTTTTAAATACATTTACCCAAAGAGAATAAAATATTAATATATGTGATACATCTTTTTTTAAAACCATCTAAACTTATACGATCATACATCACTATTGAAACAGACTGGTTAAAGAAACTAACCTTGTTTCCTATATACACAAGCAAAAGTACCCGTCCCCAGTGAAGGGGAAATATTTAAGTTAATCTATCTATTCAAATTATTTCATGGACTTTAATAAAAAGGTTAATTGTGGTGCACTCTTGGTTTCAATCATAGCCAAAGCTCTGAGCTGTTTATACCGCCCACCGCAAAAAATATGCTCAACAATAACATACGGTAAATCTACATTTGTATTCTTTAAGTTACGTTACATTTTGAAATGGGAATGATAGTGCCATTAATTCTTAATAGTTTAATGTAGAATATCCTTATTTGTAAATAAAATTTGGCATCAACATTATTCCTGCCTGTTCTCCCGTTAATTCAAAAGTGAATGTTAAGACAGACGAACGCTCGAACAGGCAACACGGTTCGCAATATATATCAGATGATTGGTTAGTGGTGAACAATTATCGAGCTTAATTTCATAGCTATTTTGTATTTTTTTATTAATCAATTAAACTGGCCAACTCAGAGAGATTATTTATTTTGATCAATTACTTTTAAAAATGATAGAGTTAAAAATAGACTCAAAACAAGTCAATCGATGTATTGACACGTTTTAACTAATCTGTTATCCTTTTTATACCAATATGTTTGATGAGTGCGAAGAGTCCAGGAAATTTTATTAGCCAAAATAATTATAGTTTAGTCAGCCTTAATGTCCTCAATTGACCCAGTGGTAAGTTTGAAGGCTTATAACTAAAAGTTGGGTTTCGATGCTCGCTGTGGCAGAGCACAGATGGCCAGTTGCGTATATTTCAGTTTAACAGCAAACAAATAAAGAAATCAGCCTTGATGGCGGCACTGTACATTTAAGGCCGAAGGCTCATTAACTTACATATTCTTGTGAACGTTTGGAAATCCTGTGTAATGTTCGCGTCATGTTCAAACACACTTTGTAAGCTTGAAATAAATATTTACACCAAGAATATGGATCCTTTGTAATGTAGATATCATGTTCAACCGCACTTTATAAGGTTAAAATAAAGGTTTAGATCGGGAATATGGAATTTGTAAAGTAGGTTTTACGTCCAAACACACTTTATAAGCTTGAAATATAGACTTAGTTCCCTAACGCAAATGTTTTTAAAAGGAATTAAATATTAATACTTGTCGAAATTCATGAAAAACAACAACAAAAACAAGAAAAAAGTTGTATACTTTGAGTTAATCTAATTCTCAATTATACATCAGTTGCAGGTGCAACTCAAGGTTTGCATTCCACTATCGGAATGTCAGGTTTTTACCGGGTTTAATTTTTATCGAATAGATTTATAATTCCAAGTGAGTTATAATTAAAGCAAACAAAGAGTCTTATAAGAATACATCTGCTTGGTACTTTAATTAGCTAAGTCACAAAGAGTGTTAAATGCCTTTGTTTTATGCTGGACGAATTAAATCAAATATCTCTCGTGCATCGGAACCGTAATAATACAATTTTTCTTCCATTTCCACCTAACATAATTCTGTAAAAATGTTATAATGAATACCTTTCTATGTATTATGAGCAGATATTGGAAAACTCATATCGATCACACTTGACAACAAAATTAAGAGGCGCGTCTAACCTCTTTCACGTTTCGAACGCAAGCATGGTTTAATAACATTACTAATGTTCCCAAACTTTTAGTGCTCCACCTGCTGCTACAATTCAATGCCCATTAAACTCAGACCATTAAAAAAATGAAAAGATTGAAGAGCCTGAAATATCTCAAGATGAGCTCCACGCCCTTTAATGGTATTCTAAGATTTCAACATTATCAGAAAACTTTACCCTTTAATAGTATTCTAATATTTCAACATTATCAGTAAACTTTGCCCTTTACTAGTCTTCTAATATTTCTACATTATCAGAAAACGTTACCCTTTCTTTAATGGTATTCTAATATTTCAACATTATCAGAAAACTTTACCCTTTAATGGTATTCTAATGTTTCAACATTATCTGTAAACTTTGCCCTTTACTAGTCTTCTAAGATTTCAACATTATCAGAAAACTTTACCCTTTAATAGTATTCTAATATTTCAACATTATCAGAAAACTTTACCCTTTAATGGTATTCTAATGTTTCAACATTATCAGAAAACTTTACACTTTAATGGTATTCTAACATTTCAACATTATCAGAAAACTTTACACTTTAATGGTATTCTAATATTTCAACATTATCAGAAAACATTTTAATCGGCTTGCTTCACACACCGAATGTCCTTCCTAAATATCGTGTTTGACATATTTGCTTATCTTTCAGATATAATTACTATGCTACTCTTTTATATGGAATGCTACATACAAATAAGTTTTAATACAATTTTAAACATCTCTGTGTAACACACATATATATTACATGTAACCAAACCTATACGTTCTCAGACTGCAAAAAAAAAGAAGTTCCATATTCATAAAAGTATATATAAATATCTATTATAAACCCTGAGGTTACCACATTTGTTTTTACATTCAGAGATACATTTGTTAAATTTCGCGCAAAGCTATACACAGGGATTATCTGCGCCAGAAGTACCTGATTTTGAACTAGTCATCACCATCCACAGCAACTCTTGAACTATTCTTGTCAGACTGAATAGTGATATTTGACCGTTACTCTTACAACGCACCCACGAAACGCGAACCACGGAACCTCAGTTCCATAATCCGGCATGCTCACCACATGGTCACGACTGGCCTTCAGGGAAACGAGTGTTAACTGACAAAAAAAAGTAAATATCGCGATTGGATAATTTAATAGTCATTGTAAAATCGCAAATTATATGATAAACTTCAGACACATTTAGATTCTCTAAATACATTGAACTCTAACAGATCACTAGGTGAGAACTTACTGTGGAAACTGAAGTGAGGATTATATCAACTACAACTTCAGCCACATTGTAGAGCCTCTAAATATACTAGATGAGAGCTTACTGTGGACATTGAAGTGAGGATTATATCAACTACAACTTCAACCACAATGTAGATCCTCTAAATACACTAGATGAGAGCTTACTGTGGACATTGAAGTGATGATTATATCAACTACAACTTCAACCACAATGTAGATCCTCTAAATACATTAGATGAGCGCTTACTTTGGAAGCTGAAATGAGGATTATATCAACTACAACTTCAGCCACATTGTAGATCATATAAGTACAGTAGATGAGAGATTACTGTGGAAACTGAAGTGAGGATTATATCAACTACAACTTTTATTCCGTTCACGTTAATCAGTTTCTACTAAGTTCAAATGATAAAAATATAAATCGCACTTGCAATACTTACAAGTGTACTATTGACTTTTCATTTCATTTCCTAAATATTGTAAAGGAAACAATAATAACTTGATTACAAACTTACTCAGAGGACCGTGAAGCCATATCGAATGCGTTTTTCTTTTTAAATAAACTACGCTTTACTAAGATTTTCGTTGTTGTAATTATTCATGTATAGACATAAAGAGTAATATTTGTATAAAATATATTCAGCTTCTAATCCAGATTCATGGAAACTTTAACCATTTACTTTTTTTGTTACAATATATTTGAACTGTCAGATTTTATGGGCTCTTTCAATCGATTCGCATTTTTTTCTTTTGGTGTTAACCTTCTCATTTTTCAATATTAACACCCTCCGTATCCCTTAAAATAGTACATTTCATGTACAAAATGTCACATAGTGTTGACTGATTGTCATTTCTCACACGGAGCAAGCGCAGATGGTGTAAAAGAAAATGGGTTAACGGCTACAGTCTAGTCATGATTATGGCGACTAAGCACAGGATAGAAGCACGAGGCAAAGAAGTTATTCTTTTCATCTGTTGCCTCTTTCTTTGTCCTTTCAACTGAATAAAACCAATAATTTAAAGTGGTGAGCTTTACAAGCTAACTATAAATCTAATAAATACCGATTAAAAGAAGAACTGATTATAATATTACCGCACAGGTTTTTCAACTTAATAATCACCTTTCGGCAATCTAAAAAATTCTAAATCATACACCACACTTTTTCCATCGGATAATACATATGAAAAATAGAAGAAAAGTCTTAGCCGCTAAGAGCGTATATATATATACTATCGTGAGAGGCGTAAGGCGTCGGTCAATCTCAATCTCTCTGTCGAGTAACATTTTAAAGTTTTTTGTTGTCATTAATTCAATGCAGAGACATTTAATGTTGATTTTGTTTCTAAGTATAATAAAGTAAATGGGGATATCTCTGAGTCGCCATTTGCTAATAATAATATAGAAGAATTAGGAGGGTTTATTTATAAATAATTTTAAAAGATGAGATAAGAAGTAATTATTTATAGATAATTATAAAAGGGTTAGATAACAAGTAACTATATATAGATAATTATACAGCGTCAGATAAGAAGTAAGTATTTATAGATAATCATAAAAGGGTAAGATAAGAAGTAAATATTTATAGATAACTATAAAAGGGGAAAATGAGAAGTAATTATATATAGATAATTATAAAAGATAAGATAACAAGTAACTATATATAGATAATTATACAGCGTCAGATAAGAAGTAAGTATTTATAGATAATCATAAAAGGGTAAGATAAGAAGTAAATATTTATAGATAACTATAAAAGGGGAAAATGAGAAGTAATTATATATAGATAATTATAAAAGGTAAGATAACAAGTAACTATATATAGATAATTATGCAGCGTAAGATCAAAGTAAATATTTATAGATAATTCTAAAAGGTAAGATAACAAGTAACTATATATAGATAATTATGCAGCGTAAGACAAAAAGTAAATATTTATAGATAATTATAAAAGGTAAGATAACAAGTAACTATATATAGATAATTATGCAGCGTAAGATCAAAGTAAATATTTATAGATAATTCTAAAAGGTAAGATAACAAGTAACTATATATAGATAATTATGCAGCGTAAGATAAAAAGTAAATATTTATAGATAATTTTAAAAGGTAAGATAACAAGTAACTATATATAGATAATTAT
>NW_013667027.1:157069-185968 GCF_000517525.1 Limulus polyphemus
GGTTTCTAGTGTTGTAAGTCCGAAGACATACCGCTGTGCCACTGGGGAGCATTTTCTTGTATAATATAATTTAAAACGAATGTTTGTTGCCTTATTTTGTAACACAATTCGGGAAATACAATCGATTATCTCGTATATAACATTTCGAATTAAACGATTTAAAAGCGGAATGCACCCATGCTATAATCCTCGCTGACGACAAATAAGCAAATAAGAATTCATTTCTTATTCATTCCAGAAGTTGCGCGTCACAAATCAGTACATTTTTCGAACCATTTGGTAGAACGAGGAAATCTATCATTAAATTTTATAATAAATAAACAGCATTTAGTGGTAATAAACAAAACGTTTGGCCAAGAGATGATAATTCTGGATTTTGATTGTGTTACGATCCCGTATTACTGTACTGTATTAATACGTAAAAACAAATAAATGACAACTCTGAAATTTTGTAGTTTTAAAGATATATTATAAAATACGAAATATCAAATATTAACTTATGTACAATAATTTACAAAACAATAAAATACAAAAAAATCACTCTTTCTTGGTAAATCCACGTAAGAACTGTCTCTCCAATTCAACGTAATCACTTCAAAATGTAGTATGTCGAATTTCAGCTTCACGTTCTAAATTCAAAATGTTCCAATTCACACTAAATGTACTGTTATAAAGTTCACTGTTCCAATGTCAACTGCACCGAAACTTGTCGATATTTTCAAAAACGGTTTTGAACAGTTCTCAAAAAGCACAAGGCTTACAAAAGTTAAGACTAATTCTTAATTTACAAACTCTTTAAAGTCGTAAACAAAAAAGCTAATGATAGCTTATAACAAAAACCTATAGATCGAGTTCGATACAGAAATCTCTGTCTGAAATGGTCACATCAAACTAAACGTCTAAAAAACACTCCTCTCACTCTAACTAACAGGAAACTTGAGGATTTTTATATAAACAACCACAAGAAACCGTTACAGAGAGCACACGTGCTATAAACGGTTAGTTACACGTCATTGATCAGGCGATATACCTGCAGCGCTTCACAAGTAAATTTTTTAAAAATAATACAAAAATACGGTATCGTAACAATTGCGTATATGAGTTGGAATGATGGTGTGGGTGTCCTTCTCTTTTAGCCTCAGAATTAAGCCCCAAATATTTCGCTTTCGCGTGTTAAAAAAAGATGGTAGGAGGAACATTTAAAATAACAAAAGTGTCATCAATTCATTTACATATTGTCGATAGTTTGACGTAAAGTTATCTTATTATATTAAGTAAATTCTATAATTTATTATTAAATAAAATTCAAAATAAGCTTATAACAAAATAAGTTTAAGAAAATAGTTATTTTTGTACTGTCTATTTTATAAGGAATATATTGAGAAATTCATATCAAATCATTCTCGATAAACTTGTATATCTATTTACTCAATGGCTAAACATTCTTGTGAAGTTGATTTTGAAAACTAAATGTTTAAGAAATAATTTAAAACTATTTTAATTTTAACCTATTTCTAGGAACTGGTGTTTAAATAGGATATTTTGAATAAACTTGTGTTGAGAATTTATTTAGTTTCTCGCAGTATACAGTTAATTGTAATTTTTACAAATTTATTTATTCAATATCAGCGCAAAACCTATCCATGAAAAGAAAAATATAGCAACTCCAATAACGCCTGTGCCTTAAATGTAATTATACCCGTTTAATTAGGTTAAAACGAAGGTTTCATTATAATAAGGTTCATTTGTGTCTCAAAGTTATCATATCAGTATAAGTCTAGTAAGGCTCAGTTATACCTTAATATTATCATATCTGTTTAGGTCTAGTAAGGGTCACAGAGAAGGAAAGAGAGTAGTCATAGGAATGAACCCATTATTAATTGATAAAAATCTTTTGAAAATATGATGACAAAATTGAAAGAACCAAGTCTAGCTGAACAATTGTATGCACTTTTGAATTGACAAATTCAATAGACTTCTTGCTCTAAAATTGTTTACGTTTTTAAACATTAATTATCAAACAATAGCTAATGTGTTTAAAAACGTATATATGTTTTACATAAATATGGTAGATACAACTTTATTTGTTATTTTAAAAAGAAATGGGAAGTTAAAAAATGTATTGCTGTTCAAGTGTGATAAATATGATAACTAGACGTTTTTGCGAAGTACATACTGTACTAAAGAAGAACGAATTCCGGTGAAATATTCTGTTACATGATAGTGCAAGGGTGAACTTTGGTGAAACGTTCTGTAAGTACACTCGGCACCTAAGGGGTAAACTCCAGTGAAACAGTGGGTGCTATTTAATATGTTTATCACAGTTTCCCAGTTTTACTTGGGATAAAAGTTTTAATTACAGTGTAGAATGCCTTTAAGTATTAAAAATAATAGTAATATTAATTATAACATTTAAGATTTAACCCCAGTGTAATGTGTATGGTTTAATTTGATATTACTAAATTTTTAAACTAGTATGTTCACATTAAAAGCTTATATAATTCGTAATAAGCTTTAAGTCAATGTAATACCTCTTAAGACGTAACTCAGTTCCCACGGCCCAAGTTTAGTAGCTTTCCAAATGTTATCTGCTTGTGAACTGGAAGTAGAATGGAATCTTGTTAGATACAACTGAAACAGTTTTCATATTCTAGTGAAGGTTATGTTGCAGTTTTGTGTAAGTTATCAAAATATCCTTTTTGTAGAGTACATGAAAATTTGTGTTATATCTCACATTGGACGGGTCAAATGTTCCGGGTTCTGTATGGGATAAGTGTTTATATAAAAAACAAAAAGAAGGGAGGGGCCGACAAAAACGTGTATTTTAAGAGAGTTTGTTTAGGGCAAATCTACACAAAGAGTTATCTGTACTTTGTCCGCCAGATGAATCAAATTCCGAATTATAACGTTATACGTTAAGAACTTTCACCTGGTTTTCAAAAGACGAAAGTGAAAATCGGTCGCGTCAGTATTTTATGTTTAAAATATATTTCTTTGTGTATCGTTAATTAACCCTCACCCTATACAGCGGATTATTACTAAATAACGGGGTTTTTCTATCATATTTAGATACAGACAAATCATTTGCTTACGAAATTCTGTCCTCTCTCTTTGAATCTTGAAAGTGAGTATTTTTATTACAGTGAGTCACCCAACTTCATATAAAACAACGTGGTGTATTTTATTTTAATTAAGAACAATAATAATTTAATACATATCAAAGAAGTGTGCCGTAACTAGACTTTAATAAACAAGATATTTCATTTTTAAATGATAAAAATAGGTAAACAACAAGAGGGATAAGGGAAATTTCCAAATGTTTTCCCAGTAACTGGAGAAATGATGTTTGATTAAACTAAAACATTTGCACATCTAATCCTTATTACATAGATTCAAAGTTCCAACTACATTACTTTCTGTGTCTTAGCTGTGAACTTGAGTCCTACGTCAAAGAAAGTTTCTTTAACGTGAATAATACGACTCAATGTGCAGAACTGTGTTTTCATAAATAGAAACTACATGCTTTAAACGTATTTTTTTTATTCTGCAGTAAAAAATATTCACATAACAGCGAAGATCACGTGATCATGAGATGAACAATGTTTAAAACTCTCAAATATACGTAAAGAATGTTTATAATTTTCAGTTCATGGCTTAAACTCATTCTACTAAAACTGTAAAGGTCTAACATATTGATTTTAAAAAAAAAAGCTGGTATATTGTTTCGTTATGAGGGTTGAATTGTGTTAGTCAAATTGTGTTCATACGCCAAATAGTTAAAGTGTGCCCAAATAGAGCTCTATTTGTTAACCTATTAGTCCCTTAATCCATTTATATAAAACCGTTTTACAATTTTAATTCAGATGTGACATAGTTGTAGAAATTGATCTCTAATAAAATCATCGTTTGAACAACAAATAAAATCTTTGTCACTTCTACGTTACATGAAAATGATTAACTGTCATGTGAGTTCTGTATATATATTATAACCTTCGTCACTTCCACATCAGTGATATGGATTAACCGTCTCTCTTACGTGTGTTTTCTGTACAACTTATCAATCAGTTTAATAACTTCCACATTAGTGAAGTGGATTAACCATTTCCCTCACGTGTGTTTTCTGTACAACTTATCAATCTGTTTAATAACTTCCACATTAGTGAAATGGATTAACCATTTCCATCACGTGTGTGTTCTGTACAACTTATCAATCAGCTTAATAACTTCCACATTAGTGAAATGGGTTAACCATTTCCCTCACGTGTGGTCTGTACAACTTATCAATCTGTTTAATAACTTCCACATTAGTGAAATGGGTTAACCGTCTCTCTTACGTGTGTTCTGTACAACTTATCAATCTGTTTAATAACTTCCACATTAGTGAAATGGGTTAACCGTCTCTCTTACGTGTGTTCTGTACAACTTATCAATCTGTTTAATAACTTCCACATTAGTGAAATGGGTTAACTGTCTCTCTTACGTGTGTTCTGTACAACTTATCAGCTTAGTCGTTCCTACATACGTGAAATGGATTAATTTTCTCTCTAGATGACTATTCTGTCTAAATTTTCAGGGTAGCCACTTTGTTTCTTTTATTTGTACATGTTCTGGCCAAATTATATAATGATCCAGTCACTTCTCAATAAGTCTAATGAAGTGGAGTAACTGTTTTTCTTAAGCATGTTTGGGTTCGTTGCAAATTAGATAATGGCTTAGCCTTAGTCACTTCCACGTTGCCTATAATAAAAAGTATTAACTGTTTCTCTTAAAACTAGATTTTTTTTTTAATGTATCATAATTTTGGGTTTCGCACGTGTACACTCTAACGTTAATAAGAAGAATATTTTACTTCAGAATCGAAAATAGTTAAATGTAAGACATAGCTCACTCTATTTAATAGTTAAACGTAAGACATAACTCACTCCATTTGACAGTTGCAGTTGTACTAGGTGAGCTGAATACCACCTACTGCATAATATTTAAACGTCTGCTTATCATATCCAATACACGTATATAAAATACACAGTTTAAAGGGTTCAATTAAATACGAAAGAAATATTACATCGATATGAACCACAATGTTTCAATTATTACACGCATTTTAAATCCACCACTCCATAAAAAACTATTCCAAAGGTTGGGCCTAAACTTAGTGCAAACACTACGATTATATTTGAAAGAAATGTATCGAATATTGTCTACTTGATGTTCTGAGTGTGCTATATAATGAAACTCATTACGTGTAGAAGGCAACGGTTACAGTTATTTATTACACTAGAATACAAACAAGACTGTCTAGCAACTGAAATCGTCATAAATATAGTATAACTTTGATTTTGTACAATTATAGTTATTTAAAACCGAATAACAAGACATAATTCCAATAAAACAAAACATTCCGATCATTTAACTGATGCAAAAAACAATGGTTATATTAGGGTTGGTGTTTTTTATGATAGTTGATTAGATTATTCATAAAAAAATGTTTTCTTTGGTGTGAAGTATAAATAGATAAAATTGCAATAACATAAACCATTCGAGATTGTATGGTTAATACCTAAATAAATGAAATACACTGATGCACCATACATTAAAATTAATGTGTTTTTTTTGTTAGGTGAAAAGAAGGAAGACATCATAACAAGAATTTTGACTACTTCTTTTAAATCTGTATCAGTTCTTAAATTCAACCATATCCAAATATTATCATAATGTGCGAAGGATGGTGTAAAGCAGGCATAAGAATGCTACAAACAGACCAAAAAATGTCTATTTTAAGGTTGAAAATCAAATCGGATAAAAAGTCTGAGTGTATACATATATATATATCACGGCCAGTTTAACCCTAAAATTAGCGGTAGGCTTTTTAAACATATTTTTATAAACTATATATTCACCAAATTGTTTGTGGGTTCATGACTTTATTGGTTACAGGATCCATAAAATAATATGAGTCACGCAGAAAGATTAAACAAAAATGGTGTTAATATTGAAATTCATCCCATTAATTACTACCCGGGTTTCCTATGTATTTTGCACAGGAAACGAATATCATCCATTTCTTTTTGTTCAATTCTTTGAAATAAAATATTACTTAACATAGTGCAATATGTGAGCCTCACAGGTAGTAGACGGTATAAAAGAAGTCGTAATTTGAAGGTTACTTCGTATTAAAAAGTTTAATGTTAAATTTAAAGGACGCTTAGAAACTACGCCTGCTTTACTTCATCCTACAAGGTTTGTTATACCGTGAAACTTCAGGTTCTCAAACTTCTGAGCATGCGTGACACTAAAGCGTGATTCCATACCTTCGAAAATCACGGACCAAGTACTCACCGTGATTCGGATAGCTGTTGTCTACGATTGGCTGCTGCTTACTGGTCTCACCATCTTCAGTATTGGTACTATTCGTGGACGGTAGTACAACCATCGATGTAGTGGGCCGTCGACCAACGAAGGACGATTCCATCCAAATGACCTGTTGGCCATTGCTCATTCTAGGTTCTTTGTCTCTTGGGGTTAACTTGGATGTTGTTATTTTATTGTTGATGTCCGTAGTCAACTGGTTTTCAGAATTCTTAGGAACACTGCTATACACGCTCTGAAGATGTGAACATCGACCTTTACTAACGTCATTTTTATATATTACATCTTCATACCCATCGATCCCTAAAAACGACTTTTTACTGAGATCTTCGGCTACTCCAGATGATCTGTCATGTTTTCCTGCTCTCACACAATCTGGTGTGTCCCTGTTAAAGCTCCTTGACACAGAATGTTTTTCGTTACTGTCCCTTGGATATTGAGAATGAGTTGACTTTTTAGAGGAATTTAAAGCTGTGTTAGAAGTACTCTGGAATGTAGAGTGGGGTTTATCAATATGTGAAATTATAGATTCTGTATCTGCCTCATTATCAGAGTAACTTTCAAACGTACGGTAATTCTGCGGAGAAACATTTTTGCGAGGTCTGTGAACAGTCAAGTTCTCTTGTACATCAGACTGCAAGACACTTGGACAAGCAGAATTCCATCTTCTCTGCATATCGCTGGAGTAGAGATGAGAGGAAGACGAAGATTCAACTGAACTCTCTCTGCCATTATTCAAAAGACCCCTATCGTGCTTCACAGCCAGGTCACAGTCACTGTGACTTGCTGAAGCAAAGGCGGTATCAACTGAGCTTCGCCCAGGAGAATCGGGATGGCTCTCCAGCATGGGCGAAACGCTCCCACTGCTTGTTGGGATCATCATGGTTGCCCTCCATCCTAAGTAGGGCTTCTTGATAGAGTGATATCCTGTCCAAGTGCTATGTGGAGGAGCACTATTGGTCGAAAGGCGTGAACTGCTCCATCGGGACAAAGAATGATGTTCTTGAGGAGAAATTGATCCTAAAGTGGTCACAGCCAGACTTTCTTGGGACAATTTCAGTGATTCTACGTATCGCCAGTTTGGAAGAGTAACTTTTTTAGGAATTACTACATTTCTGCCTGACATGCTACTAGACGTTAAACTGGTAGAAGAAGGAGTCCTGGAACTTAATCTCTGCCATGTGGGGCGTCGCCTCTCCCCACGTTTGAGAATGAACCCTTCCTTGGCCGTCCCTTTGCACCAATCAGGAAGATTAAGTTTGCTTAGTGATCGCTCTATAATTAGTTCATGTTCAGACTTGGTTTTTGAAGAGCATAAGGTGTTTTCGGGAGGTAAGATGGCCTGACGATTCTCCTCGTCCAACAAATAATCCATACTTCGTGCACGTGAAGTGTCTAATATTGTTGAAGGTTGCCGAGCTAGGCTATTTTCCCTCAAGATTGCCATGCTTCGTGTACGAGAAAGTAAACTATCTTGCTGTGGGAGCTTGTTGATATTATCAATATCCGTTTCCAATACCTCACGGGACTCTAGAGTGTCCACGTTTGTCTCAAGATATCCTAGACTTTTGCTTCTCTCTCGTACAGATATTTCCCGATCAGCTGTTTTCACACACGAAGGCCAAACAATGTCCTCATTACAGCTTGGGTAAGGCTTTACTTGAGAAGACATTCTGCCATATTCCTCATTTTCCTGTTCTCCACTGGTACGTAGACCATTCTCATTCCTTCGGCATCTTTTTACAGCAGCCTCCACTGAAACAGCCAAGTCAGGAGTACTAACTAAAAGCTTTGTCCTTTCTGCGTGTATCCTACGCCGGAAACTCTCTAGTTTTTCTAGAGCGCCAACCTTTCCTTTATCAAAATTATTTGTGTCTGAATTTTTCACTTCATTAAAAAACTGCTTCCTGGCATTAAGTATCCGACTCTTAACTCCTCTGTGTAGTTGAGTTGACGCAAAACTCCTTTCTTGGGTACATGTGAGGTTTTTGTTATTCTCGGTTTGTTTAACAGATGCTTTTGTATAATCAAGATCTCGTTTGAGTGTGTCTTCTCTGATCTCCGATGACGTCACACTGTTAATAACTGAAAGGCTTAACTTTGATGACTGATAAGCTTTAGTTGGCGAAAGGGTATTAAAACCACTTAGCTCCGATATTTCTTTTGTATTTTTGACCTCTTCCACTTCTGAAACAGTCAGGTTAGTTTCGCGTGTTTTGGCTTTATTAATATTAGTCAAATGAGTAACACTTACATGTTCATTGTCACCACTCACGTCCGCTCTTTGATTATTTAACTCGTTGCAATTTGCGTTTGAAGCTGTATAAGTATATTTTTCTTTACGGTTATTTTTGTTGTCCAATAATTCCATGTTGTTAACGTCATGTTCTGACGTCACTCCTGGCGCGGAACATCCGACATTTTGAATGTCGTCGCTGTTAGTATAAGCTGGCTCGTCAATCAGTCTAGATAGTGAATAATCTCGACAGGTGAATATGGCTAAGGAATCTGACTCGGCTCCTGCAGGAATTTGTGAAACTTCTGTTTCGTTCATTGAAATTTCTTCTGAACTTGAGGTTTGTGACTCCTTTCTATCCAGAGCGGAAAAAATGCGATATTTATGTTGAGTTAACATTTTCGTACCTGGTCTGTGCAGAACAGTGGACTTCTGTATCTTTGCCTTATTCACTAGGCCGTTAGTTTCTACTTCTCTACGTGACGGTTTAAGTGCACACGACACCTGGCACTCGCCTGGTAGAACTTTCTTAGCCTCGAACCTAGCAGCTTTCTCTTTTACACTTTCGTTGCTATTGCACTGTCGTCTCAGACGGCTGAGTTTTTCGCCAGGAGATACAACAAATCCTTTAGATTTTGTCTGTTGTTCCAGATAACCCTGAATTCGCTCACTTACCGGCCTGGACAGTAAGGCGGAGATTGGAGCTGAACCAAAACACTGGGTAGCATTGCCAATCTGTCGGAGGTCTGGAGAACTGCGTGTCCAGCGACGTCGGACTAATATGTCTTTATCTACTGCTAGTTCCCGCCGGAGGCTAGAAGTTTCGGACCGGTAGTTGTCAAATTCTCTAGCTGGCACAGTGGTTACTGGTAAAACAACTGTAGAAATATTAGGGGTTGACCCTCCCACTTCTGTCTTTGAAATATTTGCTTCAGGTTTAGCTGTGGCGGTATAGTAGGTGGCGTAATCATACGTAAGACAAGAGTTAGCAACATTTCCCTTGGTATTACCACGTGTCGATAGAACATTTTGTTTCTTTTCTGATATTTTCGTGGTAGTACCAGTTAAGGCGTTAGATGTTACCAGCGAATATTTTTTAGAATGGATCCTGTTTTCCATTAAACCCTGGAAACCTTTGTCATTTATTGAGGTTATGATGTTATTGTCAAAACTGCTGTTGAGTTTATAATTTTCCTTCTCGAGTTGGTATGTAGAATTTAGTGGTTGTTTTGCTTCTGAAATCAAATTGAAATATTTCCCTGTCATGTTTCTAACGCCACCTGTTTCTGATTTTTTCAAATCACATCGTTGCGTTCCATTATAGACGGAGTTGCACTGATTGGTGTATTTTGGGAAACTATTATAATAGCATATATCGTCGACAGATGTCACTGCAGTCTCTCTAATGTCTTTTTGATCGGACATATACTGATAAGTTTGGCAATTCAACTTTTCATCTTTTTTTTCTAGTTGCTTGTTCGTATAATGATACTTATTTTCAGTAGGATTGTCTGTTTTGCTAGATAAAATACTGTGTTCACTTAGCTGTTTATCTTTGTTTTTCTTATCATTTAAAATAGCAGCAGAGTTATAAACAATATCCAAAAAGCTGACAGGAACAATATTTTCTCTCAAGTTTTGTCTGACAAGCCTTACAGGTTCTTCTTGTTCAGGGACTGAAGCTGAACCTTCAGGAGATTGACGTTCACCAAGCATTGTTGTAGATGTACATTCCTGTTTTTCTTCTTGTGGAAAGATATTGTTTTGGAAATTATCAGTAGATGGAGCCACCAATACATCACCAAATTTTGGTTTGGTTTCAATTATTTCACTGATCTTATCAGTAGGCAGAAATAAAAATGATTCAGAAGTTCCAATAATATTCATATTGTTTAAGATACTTTCTTTTCTGTTACTTGAAGATTCATCAAAGTCCGTTTTAGTTTGACAATTATATGCAGGAAAGGAAAGTTGTTTAGCTGTCGTTTCCTGCGAAGATAACTGGCACATCCGGGCTTTTCGTTCACTGTCTCTCTCTATAAGATTCTGTATGCGTTTCTTTCTGTTACCTACATTAGGGGTTTTAAACCCTGTGATCCTGTCAGTTTTAGTGATTAAGTCTTGGTCCCAATTCACATTAAATTCACTATTTAATGATAGGTCACTATGCTTGAAATCGTTTTTTAATGTCAAATTCATATTCGATGACTCTAGACCTTCTTCCTGGAATGCGTTTTGGGTATTCGTGATACCTGAACTAGAATCTGGTTTCTCATTATTTTCTGAAGAACTGTCTTTGTCTTTACAACGAAGCTCGGGATAACGCTCTGTCACAATAAGATCGACAACTGCTTGATCAGAAGAGACTAGGTGAACGTTTTCAGTCAAAATACACCTTTCATTTTCCTTCAAATAGGTAGATTTATTCTCATCTTCAGTAATATTTTTCTTATTTTCTTCACATTTTGTTACACTTAATGTATCCTTTAATACACTCACTTCTGGTACTAAATTAAGATGATCTGGTTTTTGTTGCATAATCTCTGTTCCGTTAATAGTTTCTAGAGTTAAACAGGTCAGAGAATGCACTTGTTCTGACAGATCGACATTATTAGGATGAAGCTCTGTTATTGGTGATGATGCGTCTTGTTCAACATTTCCTTCCTGTCCAGTCGTGCTGGTTTTATTGCACACGTAGACAGTTCTTAGCGCATGTTCTTCAGTGTCGGTCAATAAGACGCAGTTGGTGTTGTTTGATTTATCGTCATGACAACTACTTTTCTGATGTATTTCCCCTCTTAGTTCTTTCTGCACTGAACTTAAAGTCCCCTTGCTATTCTTGCAACAATTGATGGATATCAATTCATCAGAATTCACGATTTTTTGCGGCCAAAAAGTATTTGGCTCATATTTCTTGAAGTTTTGTTTTTGTTTAACTTCTGTTGCCAAATAATGTTCATTTTTATGCACTTTTTGGTGATTTTTGCTTATACAACTCGATTCGCTGCTGTCATGTGTGTTACAATTGTCTGTTTTTTCACCAGCAGAAAGTATCGCATACTTCCGGTTTTTTTTCCATCCGACGTCCTCCGTTTGAAAGCCGTCTGTATCACCTGTCTTCCGGCCAGGCGGGAAGTCCTTATGGTCGTGTTTCAGAGGAACATGTTTAGTTCCGATTTCTTTAGTGGATTTTAAAGTAGAAGCAAAACTTTGTGCATTTACTAAGTCTGAGAGGTACTGTGTTTCTTGATTTGTGGTATTTCGTTCATGATTTTTATTTCGATCTGTATCTAAAATAAAATCATTTTGTTTGCTGACCTGATCTGATGGATTTGATGCCGGATCCATGTCGCTAGTGTGCTGCTTGCCACACATCAGCTGGGCTAATGTCCCTACCCTGAGGTCGTTGTTCGTGAGCGCAGCCAGCCGTGCGCTGTATTCTTTTGAAATGTTCTGGTCGTGAAGTGTTGACCCTTTATAGGAGTAATGTTTATCATGTCTTGACGAAAAACCATTGTTTGGTGTTTTAACACGATTATCTTCCCACGTTGCAGCTACCTCAGTGTGGCCGTCCTCTGAATGGGTCGATTTCTCGGACTTTGGGCACGTTTCTATCACTGAGCAAAGTTCACCGTTCGTCCGAGGTAAAATGGGGCTATAATTTTGCACCAAAACGTTTTCATCGAAATCCTTCAAGCACAGGTTAGTTTTAAATTGAGTAGATCTAATTACGTTATTTGAGTTTTTTTCATAATCGCTCTTTTCATCTAGACGTCTTGCACTATCGACACTATCTCTATATGGTGTGAATTCGTCGTTTCTCGTGCACACATTTCCTTCATATTTTTCGTTAAACACATTTAAATTAGAAGAAGCTGGCGAGCTCCTAGCAGACTGTGTTTGATTATTTTGTGAAAGTTCGGACGATGTTTCTGTTAATTGTAATGAAATTACGTTGTTCTGACACAATGTCGTTTGATTTTTTGACATACATGGCAAACATGTATTTTTATGACGTATCGTGGAGGGATTTGGTAAAGTAGATAGGTTGTTGAAATCTGTTCTTTCCTCCCCTGCTATAGAGTAATGTTCCAGGCCCCAGCCACATGTTGTTTGTGACTGCCAATTGTTTAAAGACTCTTCCTTGCACCTGCTGTAGCTGTTTGATAACGAAAAAACATCAGGCTGCTTGGATGTGTCGATTCCATCAGGATAACAATCGGTTGTTTTCTCAGCCTCCAATGCGAACCAGTCTCTATCTTTATCTCCGCCATTAAGTAACTGATCAGTTTGAGAAGCATCCAGAGTTTGTGTAGCAGACTGAAGCACTTTCTTTGAAGACTCAATACTAGCTTCTTGTTTTTTGAACCGAGTTGCATCTTGTAGTTTATCCAGATCACCCTCACATACTTCTCTATCTCCACACGTATTAGCATTCTCTACTTCATTTCGTGACAAATTATGTGTCACACATTCGTTACCCACAATACTTAATTTCTCTTCATAATCAGACACATTCACTTGAGAACTGGCTGCGTCATTTATCATCAATTCACCAAGATCGTGAATCCCAATGCTATGCTCAAAATTCTCTCCAGATCTACGTGTATCATTGACTTCAAACTCAGGTTCAAGCACAGTCACTGATTCTGTCTCTAAAACAGAACTTGTAGAGATCTCTTGTTTCCGTCGTCCAGCTAGAGGCACCTCCACCACAGTAACACAGTCGTCACCAGACCCCGTACTCTGACTCTCCCACGATCCCCATTCCAAGGAGCCCCCATCACTTAGACTGTGTAGGTCATCCAAGCTCTCCTCCTCTATAGTATCCAGACATCTTGAGATTCCACAGTCAAAGTCCGGCAGGCACGGCACATCCGCAGTATTATTGTTCTTAGCATATAATAGAATAAGCTGGCGTTCTTCGGGTGTTAGGTCTTCTTCAGCATGTTTCCCTAATTCGACAGCTGAATGAATAAACTCGTCATCACAATCTTCGTGATGATGCCAGGAAAATAACTTATCGTCGTCTTTTGGCTCATAGTAATAAGAATCGGACTGTCCATGTGCAGTCATGACGCGCAAAGAAACATCGCGCCACAGTGTAGTTCTACGAAGCTCATATAAAACGAACCTAACAACGCACCAGGTAAAATACGACAAGAACAATGACAGCAGTACCACTATACTTATTTGTTCTACGGGGAAGTCGCTCACGGCTTCCCACATGACGGCAACCAATCACGGAAGAATTTCGATGACGTCACCTTAACGAAAATCGTTTCTGTCTCTTTTACGCGATCTAGCTCCAGGTAGATCTGGTGACTTTACGTCTCCCTCACAAGACACATTCTTGAACTATTTTCTCCACATGTTCATTGCGGGAAACGTGAGATATACTTTCTTTCAGTAAAGTTGAACCTTTTCCTGTTAATTGAACATACGTCACTAGAAAAAATAGCCATAAAATAAAGTTGTTAAAGTCTAACACTAATCATTATTACCGACAGGACGTTGTTAGACTTAAAGTTATAAAATAGCTATATAGGCTTTTACTTTTCCACGTTACATAGTACTACACTGGCAGAGTTAAAAATTAGTTATTAATCAGAATAAGTTAAACAATAGACATAGTACTACTTTTCAACGTTATATAGTTCTACACTGGCAGAGTTAAACATTAGTTATTAACCAGAATAAGTTAAACAATAGAAGTATTACTTTTCCACGCTACATAGCGCCACACTGATATAGTTAAACATTAGTTATTAATTAGAATAAGTTAAACAATAGAAGTATTACTTTTAAACGTTACATAGTACAACACTGATATAGTTAAACATTAGTTATTAATTAGAATAAGTTAAACAATAAACGTATTAATTTTCAACGTTACATAGTACTACACTGATATAGTTAAACATTAGTTATTAATCAGAATAAGTTAAACAATAAAAGTATTACTTTTAAACGTTACATAGCATCACACTGGAGTAGTTAAATATTAATTATTAACCAGTGCAAATTAAACAACAGCAGTAGAAATCTTACGTTTTAACCTTGCCTACTGGTTGATATAAGTATTAGCTGTTACTAAAGTACAAATTCAACAAAAGCAGTCGCATTTTTACCTGGCACAGGTCGATTTACGTAATAAGCATAAATGTGCATATTGGGCTATCTGTGCTGTGCCCTTCACACAAATCGAGCCTTGAATTTTAGCGTTATAATCTCTCAAGCTTACTGTTGAGCCATCGGCGAGGGGAGCTGATAAGGCAAGACTACTACTATAAAATATTATAAATCTGTCCCCCCCCTCCCCCGTTAATTTTTATGCAATATCAGGCAATAAATGGTCCTTCATGTGATCTGGAATGTAAATTATTAGCCAACAAGCTTACCCTTTAATTAAATAAATATTTGGAAGAGTTGAATTTACGTTTTAATAACGCATGTCCAATAGCCATTAACGATAAGGTCAATATGATCATACCATCCGTCTGAAAGAACTGTTTGGAAAACTATCTTTAATGTCTGGAAGTCTCTTTTTATAGGATGTGACTTGCGACCAATCACATTGCATGCGTGCTAAATGGATCGAAAGCCCGTTACTTCTAACCATCTCCTCTTTTTCAAAGAAATGCTGGCCAGTTTAACACTGTGGAGGCTAGCGTAATCGTTTATTAGGCTAAAGGTAAGTTAGTTTTTATTAACTCATGACAACACAATGAGTCATATGATGTAGCATTAAAAGTACCATTCCGCAAGTAGAGATTGGTGCGTCTACGAATTCTTATTGCTGCCCAAAACCATAGTTTCATCAACTCCATACGTGCTACATTCATGTATGAAAATTGGACTGGTTCTTATTCCAGATTATGTTCGTATGATTATAAGTCCCAATATCTGGCTGTAGAGTAGATCATGAATTGTCTGTAACAAGAATATTGTTTCACATGTCATTGGTCCACTGGATGTGTTTTGACACCATTGTAGATGAACTGTTTTAAGTTTTTCTGTAAGTGGGATGGATCTGATTGGGCATCTGACGCACAAACTGGCCTAGTGAAATATGCTTCTAACTACCTTTACACTTCCAAAGTTGACTAGCTGCCTTCCTTCTAGTCTATCGCTTCTAAATTATGGATGGCCAGCGTAGGTAGCCCTCGAGTAGCTGTACGCGAAATTCAATCAACCAAACAAACGAACACAAACTCTCGAAATAGCCAGAAGGCTGGAGGTAGTTGTAATAAGACAGCTGAATTCCTTGTGTAAACAAGCAGATATTGCTTTATTTGTAATTTTCGTAATCGTTACATCGGTGTCGTACATGTTGGTAAGTTTTCAGTATTAAAATCCAGTTTGAATAGGTAAGGCTGCTTTATTCACAGTTTAAATGGATATTACATATTTAAGTGTCATTGTTCATATATAAAATAAGAGTTGTTGTATTTCTTTTTATAAATAATCAAATGTCGCTACATTTACAGAGTAAATAAGAAGTATTTAACGTATTTTAAATTGACAGATGTCGCTACATTTACAGATTAGTAAACTTCTTAAACGTTTTTTAAATGGATAGGTGTCGCTATATTTTTCTGATTGATGATAATTGTTAAGCATCTTTTCTGTTGGTAGGCGTCGCTATATTTACTGATTAATAACAATTATTAAACATTTTTATAACAGATAAGTGTCGCACATTTACAGGTTAAATAAGATTTGTTATCATTGTGAAACAGGTAAGAGTGACGATACATTCATAGATTAAATATGAAGACGTTGATATATATACTGTAGTTCGTTCGTAGTTAAGCGCAAAGTGCTATCTGTGCTAAAGTGCTATCACGGGTATCAAAACCAAGTTTATAAGGTTGTAAGTTTGCAGACATACTGCTTTGCCACTAGATTTTCGTTAAAAAAAGTCTATTTTGTTTAAAACTGGAATCCTAATATTTCGCTATATGAAGAAATACGAAATGCCAGTTTTTATTCCCCGGCCAAAGGTCGGATACTTTTCTCACAGGCCTCGTATATTGTTACGTCTCCGTTCGTTAGTTAATTTTCCGTAACTTCGTTCCGACGAAACTTTAGCGACACAAGTCCTTTCTTAAATAAAACTAGTTTATTCTTTCTGAATATAACTTTACGATACACTTAATTTCAACAGTCGCTCTATAACAACGCTACGTCTCACGTGGCCAGCAATATTTTGTCCGCATACTCGTACATTCAATTACTCGTTACCTCTCGTTCCCCCTCACGCTGTCAACGTCTTATATATACAAGACTAACACATATCCAGTAGTCTCCCGATAATTCACGAAGTTTCGAGAGAAGGAGTGGCGTGACACTAGTCACGTGATCTCGCTGACGCAACAGTATTATTCTATATTGTTTGTTTTGTTTTTTTAATTTCGCGCAAAGCTACACGAGGGCTATCTGCCACGAGGCCATCCCTAATTTAGCAGTGTAAGACTAGAGGGAAGGCAGCTAGTCATCACCACCCACCGCCAACTCTTGGGCTACTCTTTTACCAACGAATAGTGGGATTGACCGTCACATTATAACGCCCCCACGGCTGAAGGGGCGAGCATGTTTGGTGGGACGGGGATTCGAACCTGCGACCCTCAGATTGCGAGTCAAGCGCCTTATCCACCTGGCCATGTTATTAATCTATATTCTTTGTCCGCATTATTCAGGGATATTGCTATATTTATGTATATCTAAGTATACCCAAACAACTTTTATTATCTATACTATAGAAATAAGACGATTGCGAAATGGCAATGTATTTTTATCTGTAAAATATGGCAGTAAATTTACTAATATATTTTTTCACTGTATTTTATGAGCGTAGATGTAATACCTGATGGAAAAATTTAAAGTTGTAACACCTGATGGAAAAGTTAAAAGCTGTAATACCTGATGGAAAGGTTAAAATTTGTAATATCCGATGGAAAGGTTAAAAGTTGTAACACCTGATGGAAAAGTTAAAAGCTGTAATACCTGACGGTAAAATTAAAATTTGTAATACCTGATGGAAAGGTTAAAAGTTGTAACACCTGATGGTAAAGTTAAAAGCTGTAATACCTGATGGTAAAATTAAAATTTGTAATACCTGATGGAAAGGTTAAAAGTTGTAACACCTGATGGTAAAATTAAAATTTGTAATACCTGATGGAAAGGTTAAAATCTGTAATACCTGATAAAAAAATTAATAGTTGTAACACCTGATGGAAAAGTTAAAAGTTGTAACACCTGATGGAAAGTTTAAAATTTTGCCAAGCAAACCTACAATACCACTTACTTTCATACTTGTTTTCCTTCCCTTAAATATCACCAGCTATACCCGTAAAAAGACGAGGATAACGTGTTGGTCTCTTGTTTGTCTATAACGGTTAACTTTGCTAATCAAAGATCTATATATATCAACTCGAAGCTCTGCTACGCCAGTCTAAGTTTAATAAAGCGTACCTTTATACCGTTGTTATCAAAAATCAACAACATTAGAACAAACAAGAGAATGAGTATCCACACAATCCTATGCCAAATGGGCTTTATAATTCAATAAAAAAAACACACGAACTATCGTCACAGATCACGTGATGACGAATATCACTCAACCTGTTTCCAAGCAGATAAAACTATGATAGCTGTCTACTCTACTCATACACAATTATTTTCTCTATTTTGAGCCTCAGTTACATAGCGATATTCTTGTGAACACTTTATGGAATAATACTTAACTAATGTATTCTGAAATACGTTGTGATTAAAACAGCCTACACACACACACACATATATATATATATTGTAGTTTACTCGATTAATTTTGTCTGAATTATATGTACAAGCTGATCTAGTGGGATCATTTTCTACTCAGGATCCATTTTTAAATCACGTGCGCGGATACTTCATAAAACAAAAGCGGAATACGGAGATGACTAACATTGTTAAAGTTACTATACATATACACGCAAGAAGAATGCAATTTCTTTCAATATTGTACCTTTAAATTACAGAGTTTTTCTTTTCTTTTTAATTACGAACGTTAACTGTTCCAAGTGACGTCAAGGTGTAAATATTTTTCAACATTAGTCCAAGAAATAATGGAAAGATCAGTACTACTCACAATTCTAAAAAAGCAAGGCACGAGCGATGAAACTGTCTTATATTTTCTATAAGATTTCGTGTAATAAAAGTTTACAATTTATCAGTGGTTCTTTGAAACTGGGATAAAAATTTCTCGAAGTTGTATTTCTACGGACTTACAACGCTAGAAACCGGGTTTCGATACCCGTGGTGGGCAGAGCACAGATAGCCCTTTGTGTAGCTTTGTGCTTAACTTCAAACAAACAAATCGAAGTTGTACGCAAAGATATTATTTAAATATATTAGATTGTAGCGCAATCTAGTAGAAAATATATAGTTTTTTTGGTTTCTTTTGCATAACGTAATAAGTCACCAAAATCACTGTGTAATAGCTAATAAGTTTTAATTATGTTTCAGAATTATACAGATATAAAATAACAAAGACTGTGGTTTTTTTGGAATTACGTTTCTTTGGAAAACATCAGCCGATTAAGCGGTTATTTAATTAAGTAGCGCGTGTTCGTCAGTATATACAATTTTTATCCTTAAGTTATATTATGAGTATACAGTGCTAAGAAATTTATTATCAGAATCTTATTCTAGAAGTTAGCGTACATGTTTGATTTGGATACAAAATCACCTGTAGATAGAAAACTATTATTATAAACTTTAAACATTACCTAAGTTTGTACTTTCAGTTTAGATGTTCGTTCTGTTTCAAACAGCAGGTGCGTATTTTAAGAATATCGTGAGTTTATGTGAGCATGGAATAAATGCTTACGTGTATAATGTCTGATGTTGATCTTTATAATGTATATAATATATACTTATGTATTGTAAGCAGATTGTCTTACTGACGCCACCTAGTGGTGGCAATAGAATAGTTCATACTTTACTTTCCTGTTAAGGAGTCTAAAAATAAAATGTAAGTCTATTATCAATTATTCAACTCTCAGTAATATTGCTTAACTTCTTAACAAACTGCTTTTCTTGTGAGGCTTTCAGAATCTACCCTTGATTGAACCACGATAGAGTAAAAGTACAAAAAATGACCGCTTGAGTGCGTTGCTTGTTGTTAATAAGTACAAAGCTACACAAAGAGCTCTCCGATGCTGTGCTCAGCACGGGTATCAAAACCCCGTTTTTAGCGTTATGAGCCTTCAGTCTTACCGCAGAGTAATTGTATGGGGGAGGTGAGGTGACTGAGTGCTTTGTAATATATACAGTTTTGTGACGAAAGCACACAAACGAGATTTGAATTTATAGATGATAAGCTTTAAACGGCTGGTAGGTTCTGTTAGGAACGAACGTTTCGATGACATCAACTTCTGTAGTTTCATATTTTTACAAACTGTAATATTTTCAAACAAATAAAAATGGTTACTTAAAAAGCTACATCTGGTACATTTTATTGACAAATTTCTCAACAAACTTTTAATTACTAATACAAAAAAAAGGAAATTAACCAACAACTTTTATAGAGTTATACAATATTTATCTGTCGCATGGCAAACAAAGTACAAGAAAATATAATGGCATCAAGCTGGTAAAAATTGTTTTTATTTGCAGCTTGCTGTCTTTTATACGGTTCCTCTAAACCCTGAAGATATCAGTTATTGTTTTAATGTTCACCCCAGTAAAAATTACAATTGCACTAGAATCTTATATTGTTATATGATTTGAAAGGCCTAACAATGTATACTGAAGCATTTTTTTTTTACCAGGAAATACAAGTTGTAAAATAAAACATTCCCATTACTGGTTTATTTTCTTCCAAATAAGACTGATTTTAGAAATAACCATTTGTTTGATTTAAATGACCTAAATAATCAAACCATAACTGGCACGTGCTATGTGATAAATAACTTCTAAAAAACGTGTGCCTTTTTCGATATAAAGGGATAGCCTAGTGGTTAACGTGTCGGACTAGGGATCTCAGGGTCTCGGGTTCAAAACATGCTATCCAAAAACGCTTCGCACTTTCACCTATGTGTGCATTATAAGAGTGAGTCAATCTCGATATTCGGTTAAGAGTAGCCTCTTCAGGCGGCGGGTTGCCATCTCTTTGGTCCTTAGTTCAAAAGTAGGGATGGCTATGTCTGAACCAAAGGGGTCTCTGACCTAGACGTTTAGTCCATTGTGTGCATAAGAAGTCGTTCAGGTGAACAAACAAACAATACAAAGAGGGTTCTATTTATATTCTGATTGACTTGAAATATTCAAATATTACTTAAACAAATTAAAAATTCATCTGGCTTTGTCTTACTTCCATAATTCTAGTCATTCTGGACATACTTCTTTAATGTGTTTTAATTACTTGTTTACTTAATTTCACGAACGGGTGGTTTTAATTAACCTTAATTTGTATGTGTAGTTACAAGAAAAAGTCATAGTCGCATCCAACATCCATTATTCTCAAAATTTAAAAGTCTTAAAAAATAAAGTTTCTATACTGAATATAATAACAATTACCATGAATTAAAAACAAGTTCCCTGAATAATTGAAACTCCTTTCCATGTATTCAGTTACTTACATTAGTTCAAATTCGACAGATGTGGTCGCTGATTGGAAAGTTACTTACATCGATAGGATATGTATATCTTTGCGCGAGTATTCACGACGCTTTGGCTAGAATTTTTTATTATGTATTTTGCAGCATGGATCCCGCTTCGTTAACAACCATTTACTGATTACCGGCGATTTTTCTAATTATTCTACCGTTTTGGTGAAACGAATCTGTTGGAGTTAAGTTTCATGAAAATGAGGCTTAACATACAGTGTCCTGGTTTACTGATCCAGATGTATTTCTGTTATCTTACAGTTCAAGAGATTCTTGTAGATGAAGTATGATATAGTAGAGTGGGCTGACCTACTGTATTTTAATTTTCCAGGCTATTTAGTAACGTTTAACGTTACACGTTGTTGAAATAAAAAATATCTTACATTTATGGTTTAGTGTGTTATACCGAAATGTCGGTAGCTCAAGTAACATTCTGAATATGTTACCATTTAAGAAAAATATTGTAACAGAAATATTAAGAAATTTAAACCAGTACATCAACTAACGGATGATTTAACAATAGGAAAATATACCTTGGATTTCAGTCCTCGGGACATGAAAATATACTTTGGATTTCAGTCCTCTGGACATGAAAATATACTTTGGATTTCAGTCCTCTGGACATGAAAATATACTTTGGATTTCAGTCCTCTGGACATACGTGGGATCAAAGCTTAAATAAAGCATTATAAGATCCAAACTAAAAATGTAAAATCGAAGCGTGTTGCTTGAAAACGCTGTCTATGTGCACACATACAAATTGCTCAAACACATAATTTGTTGTTATTTTTCTTGACATATTATCTGTTTGTTTTAGAACAAAGCCACACTGAGCTATCTGCTGTATTTTTTCATATGAAACCCTGGATAAATTAATTTTGATCCTAATAATAATTTTCTGGAGTTTTGCTTATTTATCCGGAATCCCACATAAGTAATCGCTTGTATCTCTCGATGAACCCAAAATATTATGTCTCATCAACATAGAGTTGTGTTACAGTTAATAAAGCTGAATTTTCATATGACACCAAATATCACAAGAACATATATTCTTAGTATTAGAATGTTTAACTAACTAAACACAACATTAATTTTACTAATCTACCCAAACTAATGCACGTTGTCTAATGATCCCACGGATATAACACCAAATACTACAAGAGCATATATTGTTACTATTACAGTGTTTAACTAACTAAACACAACATTAATTTTACTAATCTACCCAAACTAATGCACGTTGTCTAATGTTCCCACGGATATAACATCAAATACCATAAGAGCATATATTGTTACTATTACAGTGTTTAACTAACTAAACACAACATTAATTTTCCATCATCAATACCAACGAGATAATATAAAATACTCTTATATTTCAAATATAGTGAGATAATAGGAGTAGACATCATGGGGCCATATCCTAAATCTAGTACAGGAAATAGCAACGGTGAATTTCTGCCGGTACTGATTACCGAAACTTATTTTTAATGTTTACACGTAGATTTTTTCTTTTTCAAAAACAGATCCACTTCAACCAGCTGAGTATCTCTACCTTTTTTTTTTTCTGAGAATTTCACCCCTGGAAAATAGTTATTTGTTGGTTGTGACAGATTATTTCAGTAAATGGGTTGAATTATATCCCCTCAAACAAATAACTGCGAAAGTGGTTGTGAAAAACTAATTAATGAATATGTGTATAGATATGGTATTCCTAAGTCGTTTGTATCTGATAATGGTCCACAATTCCTCTGATTTGATGGATGAAACTTGTAAAGCTATGGGTATTAAACACATCTTTACTTACAACTCCATATCATCCTCAGTCTAATATAAGTGAAAGATTAAATAGAAATAGTCGTAGAATGATATCTGCTTATATAGAAAAAAAATCATCCAACTTGGGATAATCATTAAATTGAATTTTCTCTAGCCATTAACAATTCTATTTATGAGTCTACAGGTTACATGTCTGCCAAACTTCACTTACGACATGGGATATTCCTTCCTTGGGGCCGACTGACAAAATACCTAACAGCACTTCACACCATTGATGAATGAACAGCAGAATTACAAGATGTCATACAGAAGGCGTGATCCAACGTTGAAAAGGTTCAGAAGCGACAGTGACAAGCCTACAATCTAGACATTTAAAGTAGGTGATTTAGTATGATTAAGGATACTTTACAGCTTTAAAGGAGATCTTTACGTATTCGTAATTTCGTCTATTGCTATTTTTATCTGCATTAGTATTAAAGTAATAGAAATCAACTTGCGTTATTTTAAGTCACAGAAACAGTTTTTGAGGAAAAAATTAAGAAACAGGTCAAAATGAGTTTTTCTCAAAAATATTTGGAGGTGGAAAATCAGTGCATAAAACACCAACTCCAGGTGAAGTAATACAGAAGTTTCGAGAAATTGAAGAAATGTTAATGAAAAGCAGGATTATTTGGAGAAAAATAGTTGAACAAGAAATTAACACTACCAAAAAAAAAAATGGAACAAAAAATATAAAAGTTACTCTTCAGGCTTTAAAGTGCGTCAAATAGATGGCACTCTGATAACAATTGAATTCAAAGAGAAACCCTAGAAAATAATAGGACATGCAGCAAAGTCCATTATCTTATTGATGAAGAACAAAAAAATTGTTTTTTGTTGTTGTTGAACCCTGATTGTAGCGGGGTGTTTATTTTAGACCGTTACAATATTATGGACAATATATCACATAATTTGATAATATCACTTATTAGAACCATCGGACACATCAGTCATTATTATCATTACAGAGTGAGACATTATTTATTTGATCAATGAATACATACACACATTACATTGTTTACTAGACAGTACCTCATCATTGTAGCACCACACTCATGCAGAATTTAATCATTATAGCACAACACTTATCAGTGCAGTACCTCAACATTATAGCACTAAACTCATGCAGTACCTCTGGTTATAGCACTAAACTCACACAGAACCTCATCGTTATATCACCAAACTCATGCAGTACCTCATCATCATAGCACATAACACACTCTACAGCACATCATCATTATAATACCACATTTAAGCAGCACCTCGTCGTTATAACTCGTAACACACTCATACAAATATTCCATCATTATAGCAAATAACATACCCAACAGCCCCTCATCATTATATCACATAATACACAACGACACCTCATCATTATAATACGTAACACAATCTAAGCATCTCATCATTAGAACATATAACGCACTCATACAGATATCCCATCATTATAGCAAATAACATACCCAACAGCCCCTCATCATTATATCACATAATACACTACGACACATCATCATTATAACACGTAACACAATCTAAGCATCTCATCATTAGAACATATAACGCACTCATACAGCAACTCATCATTATATCACATAACACACTATGACACATTATCATTATAACACGTAACACAATCTAAGCATCTCATCATTAGAACATATAACGCACTCATACAGCAACTCATCATTATATCACATAACATACTATAACACCTCATCATTATATCATACCACTACGGTACATATATATGTATGTCATGTACGTGAGAACTTCGTGTACACTGAGACCGAATGAGTGAGCACATGATTCATCAAGCTGTACATGTACGCAAATACAGTTTTAACTTCTTCACATATCGATCAATTATTGTAAAATGTCATGACAATTACTGTTTTGTTTGTGTCATACACGAATTGTTTCAATTGTTACCCCTCTACTTTCTGTAGCGTAGGTAATTTGTGATTTGAAAGCTGAATATTTTAAGTCAGAAAATAAACAGATTTGTTGGTTTGTAGTTAAGTACAAAGCTACACAAAAAGCTATCTGTGCTCTGCACACCACGGGTATCGAAACCTGGTTTCTAGCGTTGTAAGTCCTCAGAAAAATAAACAGAAGGAACATAACTCTTGCATGAATTACATTAAGGTCTCTTGATGAAAAAAAAAGAGAATTGGTGTAGTTTTCCAGTAATAAAATATTTTACTATTTTAACTTCCATGCTAGTTATAACTTTATTTCAAGTATATCTGTATTTTAAACATGGGTTAAAGATAGACATTTATTATCTGTTATTAACGATTGTAAACATTAAAAATAAGGCATGACACATATGTATTGGTGAAACAGTGCTACCTTTACAAACATTTGAAAGATATGAAAACAAATATTTGTTAAAAATACATTATATATATTTATTAGACACGCTAAAAATACGTTACATTTGTTAAGTATTAATTAATTTTATTCCATAATGAGTTGATTGTGCTGCCATCTTTTAACTTAAAAGTTAATTAATGTATTTTCTTGTTTACTGGTTCCTATACCCACTTGATTTTACGCACCATTAGTAAAAGTTAAAATCGGAAAATATACTAAGTAATGAAAGATATAAATGCAAACTTAAAAAAAAACAGAAATAGTGGGTTGAAATTTAAAAACTCTCAAGATGTAAACAAAAACTTGTAATAATGTTAACTACACCGAAGAGAAGCGGTAGTGTTAAACTTCCAAATATGGACACAGATGAAGTTCATATAGGTTCCCAGTTTCAAGCTGGGAACTGAAAAAGTTCAGACATGGTATTTTTTCTAAAATTTAATGCGGAGAAGTTGCAGTTGCGATATCAACTCCCAGATGAGTACTGAATGAGAGCATTCATTTTAATGTCTTGAACGAGGTGTTGAAAAAGTGTATATGTTTTTCAATTACAATAAATGTTACTGCATCAGTATAACGTTTTGTTATATTGTGTGTAATCAGATGCCCATAATTTTATTCAATGTTTGTTTGTTGGTTGGTTTTCCCTCAAAGCTACTCACAAGCTTTTTGAGCTAGCTATATCTAATTTTGAAGTGACAGACCAGAGGAAAAGCAACTATTCAACACAACTAAACGGCAACTCTTGGGTTACCCTTTACCACAGCTGAAAGGCCGAGCATCTTTGGTTTGTTTTATTTTGAATTGCATGCAAAGATACTCGAGGTCTATCTGAGCTAACTGTTCCTAATTTAGCAGTTACAGACTAGAGGGAAAGCAGCTAATAAACACCACCGACAGCCAATTCTTGGGCTACCCTTTTGTCGACGAATAATGGGATTGACGGTGACATTATAATGACCTCACAGCTGAAAAGGTGAGTATGTTTGGTGACTGGGATTCGAACCCGCGACCCGCAGATTGCGAGTCGATCGATCGCCTTAACCATCAGGCGTTTCATCCAGTGTGAGAACTCCCACAGAAGTTCTAATTTCGTAACAGGAATTAATTATAAATTGAGCATCATTTTCTTTATCACCAACCAAATACTAATTTCCAAATACATATGTTTAATGTTCGCAGTGGACAGTCATATAGATACTTTATCAAATGGTACGGCCTTGTGGCATTCTCAGGTACTATGATTTATATTTGATTAATCATGTGGGTTTCGCAAAATAACCGGAGGTTCCACAGAAAATATTATGGAAGGTTAAACTAAGTGTGATGAATGCCAGCGACTGAACATAGTGTATAACAATGTGAAGCAATCTTTATTTCTTTAAACCAAACACAATCAAAGGTGACTAGCATAATGAAGAATATCACTTTTACCAGAACTTCAAGAGATCTTAGCGAAAAAGAGCCTGTTTCAAATTGAGAAAATATAGTATTATATACACGAAGCAATTATGTTATCCTTTACCAAGTACCATGCATTAGCCATGTCACTGTTGATCATTTCCGTCAAAAAATAAAGGAGGCTGTACCTCAAGGTATCACCTAACCCACCAGTGGAATATTTTGCTTTTTACTTTATAGAAACCTGATAGGAACTTCGTTATTTCCTTGACCAAGTTTCTGTGTATTAAAGTTAAAACTACATACACTTATATGCATTTAAAATTTGAAAATTGTCTGTTAAATAATGAGGTATGAAACACATAGTATACCTGTATACTACACCTTTCATTTCACCTTTACCTTAAGGCTATTCTGGCTCTCCCTAATTCTAAAATTTAAAATCCAGTTAAAAAAACTTTGGTATTGGCCAAGAAAGTGGCGTAACTCACTTTTGCCCCTGAAAAACATACACTACAATATAGGCAAGTAAAAGGAGGAATACAACAACAAAATATTAAAAAGTTAAATTCGTACTTATAATTGAAAAATGATCTGAATACGATACGATGATTTAAAATTTCTTTATAACAGCAGAACAGTAGTTAAATTTAAACATCATACTACATATTATAATAAAATATTCTTAATGCAGAAAATGGCAAAATTAAAATAATAAACTACATAAAAGGATTATACTAAAAATAAAAATGAAGCAAAACACCTTTCATAAAGAAAATGATATAAAATGGCATAATTCTAATTGAGATGTTTACAAAAGAATTCTTTAATCAGATGCAAAATAACTTAGGTAATTATCTTAGCTATAATTAAAACACAAAAAAATAATATTCTTTAAAAAATCTAAACTTAAATAATAGAAATGATAGTTTGTACAATATTACTCTACAAACAAAGCAAATCGTATTAAGATTAAAGAAAACAAAGTACACTCAAGCTATTTAAAATGATACTAAATGTTTAAATGCACAATATTAGTCCATAAATAACATTAATAATGATACAAAATATAAAATTGTATTTACATAATTACAAAAGATCATACATGTAATCAAAGAAAATACTTCAGCATCATCCTAGTGGACAGAAATTTCTCATTCTCATAACAATATACACGGCGTGGTCACAAGTAAATAGACACCACCTTTTCAGAAAAAATGAAAAATTTCAATCATATTCACATGAATTGATATATTTATAATTTAATTAATATCTAGTAGATCTTCCTTTCGCTTCATGGAGTTCGTTGATCCTTTGGGGCATCGTGAGAATCATCTCGTCAATTTTAGACTGTGGGATTTTCGCCCACTCTTGCTTCAAAACTTGGAGTAGATCGCTCTTCGAAGTTGGGTTTTTTGGTTGTTTCTTGACTTGCCGGTCGAGTATGGCCCAGAGGTTTTCTATGCGGTTCATGTCAGGAGATTGGCTCGGCCAGAGCAACTTTTGAATACCATTTTCTTCCTGCCACTTTTTGGTGTTTCTAGCAGTGTGACACGGTGCCCCATCTTCCTGGAACAACGTTGTGTTCTTGTCCACGAAACCCGAAGAATAAAGTGGCAAGAGTCCTTCCCCCTATATTTCGACGTATTTCGCAAAATTTATGTTGCCAACGCACTCCATTAAGCTCGATCTCCCACCAACCCAAACAGCTCCCCAAACCATCACGCTGAAACCACCATGCTTCACAGTTGGCTGCAATCTGTTGAGCCAAAACTCTTGGTGAGGCATTCTCAGACCCATATCCTTCCACTGTCCGAAAATTGAGCGAATCTTGATTCGTCTGATACCAATACGGTCTTCAAAAAGTCCAGAGGCTTTGTCATCATATCACTTGCCCACTTCTTTCGTCTGACTATGTTGGCAGGTCTTAATAAGGGCTTCCATCTAGCTGCTCTGTAACAATAACCCAATCTGTGGAGAAACCGTTGATCAGATTTCGGGCTCATCCCACCAATTTTGGCCACTTCTGCAGTCATTAATTTGGGA
>NW_013667027.1:185989-187434 GCF_000517525.1 Limulus polyphemus
ATTTTCATTTATATAGTGCTCCGTGAACACAAATTAGTTAGCATAAATCAGTTAAATGACGAAAAATTAGGTGTCTATTTACTTGTGCCCACTCAGTGTACATATGTAAATGGTTCAGTAGTATATACATACATATAAGAAGGGAATACAAGAAAAGAAAAGGAATATGAACAATGGGCAACAAAAATTGAATTACTTCACTTCACAATTATAGACCTTTAATGAAATATAACCTTAGATGTTTTTACAAGCTGTCCACAATGAAGATCTACTCCTATGAAATTTACAAAAATATAAAGGAGAGATTATATAAAAATCATAATTAATCATATATATATATATATAATTACATGATAACCACTTGGATGTCATTGTTTGTACTGGTGCTTCCTGTTGCTTAGATTATTTCCCAGAAGACTTTAACTCTTGGAATGGCCTTTTTCGGTTTTGGAATATGTTGGTCCCGTCAAAGATGTAAGCACATTGGGTGATGATGATGATGCTTTTTGGTGGGACAGTTCATGATTTGGTATTGGCTCCCAGATGACTCAATCAGCTCCTGCTTCACTGGTGTTGGTTCTAAGGTGGGCACTAAAAAGCTAGGCTCACCCAAATGGCAATCACAACAGATGATTGTCCCTGAATATCCCTCTCTCGGTGGCGTGGAGATCACTGGGAGGTTCTCAGTGGGCCGGAATGTTAGAGCCCCTGGAGACTTCAGGACCAACAAATTTCCAGGTTAGCTAGAGCACAAACAAAACAGTGAGCAAAGTGTTTCCATCTATAACCATTGATTCTGTGAAAACAAATGCCAGGCCATCTCTCAGTCTTAGCAACCATAGAATATTCAGGGGTATCAAGAAAGTCTCTAAAAAGAAAACACTTCCTCTAATAATAGTCCCCTTCTATTATGCAGGTGTTTATAGTCTCCTTTTATTGTGCAGATGTTTGAGTCAATAAGAACGAATACATCAATATAACTGGCTAATTGAGTCAGGATTGTAATATAGATTTAAAAGTTGAGCTAGAAGAGTAGGTTTAGAGCTGTAGCAACCCGATTACAACAATTCTCTGGCTTAAATTACTTTTAGAGACAGAGTGTGAAACTTTTGCCATGGTCAAGTGATATTTGAACAAGCCTTTTGTGTACTCACATGTATATCAATTGCAGACAATGTATCCCTTGCACCCGTGAGCATCTCAGTTATCCAGGCTTCATTGGGTCTTGTACTTCACCAAGACTCTGTTATACTGTCCACTATTGGCTTTACTGTTTGGCCCAGCATGGCCAGGTGGTTAGGGCACTCGACTCGCAATCTGAGGGTCGCGGGTTCGAATCCCCGCTCTTTCAGCCGTGGGGGCGTTATAATGTGACGGTCAATCCCACTATTCGTTGGTAAAAGAGTAGCCCAAGAGTTGGCGGTGGGTGGTGATGACTAGCTGCC
>NW_013667027.1:188434-216313 GCF_000517525.1 Limulus polyphemus
AACAGCTAACACAGGTATCCTAGAACTCAGTAATTTTCCTTTCACTACTATTTGGTTGTTAATACAAACAAAACCTATGTCCAGTAGGAACGAACTAGGAGTAAGACTAAATTGTAGATACTGGTTCCTACACAAATAGCCAAAACAGGCCAAACATCATGCTAATGCTAACCTCTATCTTCTTAACATGGGAGTTCATTAACACCGATAACTCACTTTCTATTAAACTCTTTTCAGATACAAGTTTAGTACAAACGAGAGGCAACTACAAAGAAAAACCAAAAAAAAAAAACCATCAAATAGATGTTACTGCATCTGGCTGTACTTTCATAGCCTACATTTCATGCATTTTTAACTACACCTTGTAAAGAAACAATGTCAAGAAAATATTCAGTAAAACTGTGTGCTCATAAAATATACAATTCTTCAATGATTGAAAATAGTCAATCATAACCAAATAAAACACCAAATTTACATTTGGCATGATTTTTACTTTCTACAGATAACTTTACCCATATTTTGATTCGATCCAATCAAAACAATTTTTTTCTGAAACTATCAGGTCGAACTGGGTGATTCCTCAAATGCAGTGTTAGTTCACCTATTCAACTTATTTTCCACTAAATGCAAAATATTTCAGTGCCAAAAGTGAAAACATTCTTTAACTAGCATTATTGAATATATCAGGTACACTGTGCCTTCAAATAATGCTTCACAGATCAGTAATCACAATTTACTTCATTTCTTAAAGGTCTTCAAATTCAGTACAAATCCTTATATTTTGATCCCCAGTGGGTCAGTGGTAAGTCTGTGGACTTATATGCTAAAATTCTGGTTTCAATACCCGTGGTGGCCACAACAGAGATAACCCATTGTGTAGCTTTGTGCTACAAACAAACAATCAAATATTGTATTTCATTCATTTGTTGCTTGACAGTTGTTTTATCTGAGTAACTGATTCATTTGTGTCATGTAATACTCATGAATCAGTTTATGTAATGCACATATATGTGTGCAACACCATATACCTATATATCTAAACACGTATATTACCAAATATATATATATATATAACAATGTCAGGTATATTTACATATACTAGTAACTTTAGACAGTGTTACCAATGTTCTAAATGTCTTGATAACAGTAGTAACGTAGCGTGGTGCCATCTGTGACCCATCAACATGTTCTCTTGGCATCAAAAAATAAATATAATAGGTGCTGGAATGCAGCCAAACCAAAATATAGTGAAGATATCTTTCAATGAAACTCTGCTTAATGATCACAATGCCCTTTTTATCCTATTAATCTTGCAATCTTAACTTTGTAATAAGTACGTGTGAATCACACAATACAATGCACACATTTTAATGTGAAACACCACTTGATAGTTTGAAAAGCAAGGAACTCCACTTCCTTTCAGTCATTGATCTTAGGATCTAGTGGCTGTTCTAGCTTCTGGTCTGGCATTCAATCCAAGTTGTGTTGATTAGAAGGTTGGTTAACCAGCAGTGCTATCTCGTGTCTCATCTCAACGCACTTCATCATCAGACTCATCTCATACATTAAGATGAGTACTTTCTGCCTCTTCTTCCTCATCAGCTGATTTGAGACAGTATTAAACAGTACTTTTATTAATCTCTACCTCGTCAGTTTCACTCTCTGATTTCTGATCTCGCCAGTACCCTACAAGGGCTCTTCAGTGACGTATGGGTTTAGTTTGTCTAAATGTTCCACGAGCATACATGTCCCCTGCTACCTTTGTAACTCATAAGTTAACAGACCAATATTTCAGTGGTCGAGATATGGACTTGTCTAGATATAGCTCCCTTGTTTACATACCTCTGCTATGTACGAAAGACATACCAAGTCTCTAAAGCTTCATCTAAAGAATGTTTCGTCATATCAATATTTCCATCTAAAATGCGCATTAGATTTAGCGAGAACCAAGAATAATGTAGCAGTTTTGTAAATACTAACCACAAAACAGTAAGACAGTGTAAACTAAGCAAATTGCAGACTTCTCGTTTGGTCACCAGTCATGCATGCTATGATATTTGCAGGGTCAGAAAAACACTATCTCTACCCACAATATAGCTAACAAGTTCTACCTGCATTCATAGTAATGCAAACCTATGTGGTTTCAACTTTAAGTCTGCCTTTCTGAGCCTCTGAAATACCAGGCTCAGGATTTCGGCAAGAGACTCCAACATTAGACCAAGTACCAAGACATCGACCAGACATATTTCTCAATACAACACCTTAAGTGTTAGCTCCATTAGCATCTTGAAAGCGGCAGTGCATTATACAGGCTGGAGAGCATTACACAAACCTTGTGCAAACCATCTCGAGAGCTCAAAGTATTCTTAGGTCTGCTTTCATTATCCAATTTACTAGCCAGTGTCTGAGTGTCATGTCTAATATGTTAAACTAGTAGGCTCCTTCAAATGCTTCCAGACATTCATTTGTTCATGGGAGTGGACAAGCATTACATAGGTCACCACATTCTCTCATGTTAAGTCAACATAACACCTTGGTGTTCCCTCCTTTCTCCTGACAATCACGAGTGGAGACAACTGTGCACTTTGTAAAGGCTATATCTACATTTTGGGCTATATTACTAGTGCGCCGGGAAAGCCTGCAAGGTGGTTATTCAATTAGACATGTGTTGCCAATATCTGTGTGATGGAAAATTACATTTGTTCAACATAATCAGCCACTTCGTTCCACAAATACATCAGCACATGCGACCAACAGGTCACAGAACTCTTACTACTGTATTGAATTAAGATTTCTTTCACAGTCATCAACCAGTAAAACTGATAGTGTCGCCTACCTTACTGCATAGCAAGGCATATGTAGTTCACTTTCAAGTGATCCAACATTGTTTGTGCCACGAACATCATGGTAGGACCAAGGAAGCCCTAACCATCCATTTGTATCAAATGGGAATGTATTGAAGCACCAGGATGTGCTGGCTGCTGATTTACTTTTGACAAATCTAAGCTCAGTGTGATGAACTCACTTCAGGAGTGTGGTCTGTCTGAAGAATAATCACACACCAGCTGCTACTAAAGACTTCTTGTTCTTCTGTGATTTATTTGAATTACGATTTTGACCCTCATCACCACAGAAGTTGCCTCTATCTGGAAGAGAAGGTTTCTCACAGAAGTGATGCCTTATCATCTCACTAGGTAACCACTAATCAAACTTGTCAATAATGATACCCTCATAACCTATCAAAGCCATTGCAAGGTATTTCGTTCCATGCAAACGGCACAGGCCGTTCATGTAAGCAGCCAAGCACTCAATAGAACATTTATTTGTTGCCTGGAACGCTACTCAATGGATAGCTCAGTTCTTCAATGGATTGAAACATTGGCATGACTCAGCTAAAACTCTATCCCAATCCCAGAATTGCTCCTTGCTGAAGTGCTGTATAGAAACAAATGCACTGCTTGTTCCTAAGTCAAGCCATTACATGCAGTAACATATATTAAATACTTCAGGAAACAGTCCAGATCCTCTTAAGCAAACCCTTAAATGTCAGTTTCGTCAACCTCACTCACAGATATCTTTGGTTTTGGCATTAACCTTTCTGCCACAAATTCTCAACCAACATGAGGCTGAGACATTGTATGGAGTGATGGGCATAATCTGGGGTCCTTACCCTCGCCATGAGCATTAAGTCCTTGCCTAGGTAGTAGAACAATGAGTTCCTGGGATAGCTTATTCATCAGCTCTACATAATTATAGGTCTATCTGTGACCATGGTCACCATGGCAGTATACCTCCCATTGCAGAGATGCTTATAGCTGCTTCATGGATCACCATCTTATTCAATTGATGCTTAGTCAAAACAGACCTGTTATACATTTAGTAGGAGGATTCTGTGAGCTGAGTAGTTGAACATGGAATTTATTCCACTAAAGGCCTTGTCGGCACTCAGTATAGCACATATAGTTGTTTGACACATTGCAATGTGGTAAAATGTTGTCTCCTAATTGTTTTGCAAACTGATTGAAGTACTGTTGCACAAGATATAACTACTCAAAAAAGTTTGTAAACTTCATAACCACTACTAATCTGAGTGCATATAAAAGCTTGTTAACAGTTTGTGTCAGGTTTTTACGTATGAGCCAGATTCTTTACATTAGGTCTTTGAGACTTGTTGGCAACAAATTTCAACAGTAAACAAACAGCACGCAGTCCATGTGTTTTAAAATAATAAATTAAAACAGGCCAAACATATATACAAGTGTTCGTTACACAGTTAATTACAAAAGTTGTATCCAGAGCTTTGAATAATCGTCTCTTTACGTCAAAGTCCACACAGACTGATTCAGTTACTTTATGACACAATTGAAAAGACGAATTATTCTTCTCTACTCTGTTATTACAATGCAATTTGTAATAATTTCACTTTAAAAATTACTACTATACACTCTTTCTAGCTAAATTCATATTGGAGGTACACAACGTGATATCTTAAGCATCTTACAAGTAAGCTGTGATGAAATCTTTACAGGGAACATTCTTTAGTTTTTGAGTTTAATCTTAGAACTCTCTCACACACACAACTGTTCTTCAGAAATAGAAAAATCAGGGTTTATGATATTATTAACTTATTACGAATACTTCTTACCTTCTATACCCGACGAGCTAGTATTAATTATACTAATTATTTCGATTCTCCCAAGGGAAGTTTTATGATGATAAATCAATTTTTGGCCTAAAACATTAACGTCGTTTGTAAAGGCGAATGTTAGAACTGTTATTAGTCCACTATCAATGAGGACCTCGTGAGGGTACTAAGTTTTACCATAATACCAATGATATTATTGGGCCTGTTACCTTGGTGTCGTCAAAAGTATTAATGGATTTGGAAGTATACCTTCTGTGAAGCCATCATTTTATTAATAGTTTTACATTTTCCAGCTACACAGAGGGTTGCCTGTGCATAGCATATCAAATTTTGAGCTGATAGATCAGTGGGAAAGCAACTATTCAAAAGCAATGAGACCATATTTAACATTAAAAATAGCCTGTACTCAGTTACTAAACGTATTTCCCGTTGGGTCAACGGTAAGTTTACGGGTTTACAATGTTAAAATCCGTGGTAGAGTGCAGGTACTTCATTGTTTAGCTTTATGTACACACACTAAACATACAAGTAATGAGATTTTCTTAATCCAACTTGCATGTACTAATGCATTGGTTTATAAAAAGTTAACATCAACCAAAAACAGTGAATTAGAGACAAGATGCTACGAAGAAAATTCACTAACCCTCGAAAAGGAACGATTTTCAAATCAAGACGACGTATCTTGCTGTTTAGACATATCCATATTCACTGTTAATTATGCGTTTAAGAAATGGAAGGTCATTGGATGTGCTAATATGGAATGTTTGGTTAGCCACCCAAAATTATCCACTTCTCTGTCCGTACAAACTTTGAAGCATTTTATGAAAGGAAATACCTAATTCATCACCTACCTGTATATATGGTGAGAATTTAAGACTTCAGGTTAATATATCCATTGTGAACAAAACACTCCGTGTACTCCACTTTCATAAAAGGCTGTTCGATACATATTAAAGCTTTTACTGTGGCTTACGCATTGAAAAACTGATTTTAACCAATGAATCAATCCTTCTACTCTATTTTTTTTTACATAAGATATTGCTGTTTGTCTAACCATGAAGAATGATGGGGATAGTTCTATGGTGTGGACCTACTTCAGTTGGTTAAACTTGCTCCACTGTTGTTAGTTAGGAGGAGCCATGAAAGTCTTGTCGCACTGTAACATTTTTGGGCACTGATTCAATGACTCCATTTGTGGAATTTTGTGAAGAAAACGATTCTTTTTTCAACATGATATTGCAACGTATCATATTGCAAGGCATGCTTAACAGTGGTTTTATTTAAATAATACTTAGAACATGCCTTGGCCAGTCCAAAAACTCCGACCTGGATCCACTTGAACTGCTCTAGAGTGTTATGGAACACACCCGGTGATAGACAAAACAGACCCCTTAAGATTGTATAAACAACAGGAAACAGGATCACAAACAAACTCCACCAAAGTATATACATTGGTCGGTCTCAAATTGGGTATACAAGATTTGGAGTTACAAAGATATTAGTCAACTAAACGACCCGATACCTTAGACAAGAAAACGATGGATTTAACAAGAGGTTCACCAATGACACAAAAAATAAAAATAGTTGTTTTGCACCTTTTTTGCAAACCGGTTTACCTGAACACAACAACTTCTTTCCAGGTAATAAGACAGTGAATTCATTCCTCTAATGAAGGATTTTGAAAATGATCCATGATCAGTAGAGGAATAAACATATACATACACACACACGGTAGCTCAACGGTAACTCTGAGGGCTTATAACGTTAAAAACCAGTTTTCGATACCCGCGATGGGCAAAACAGAGATAGCTCCTTGTGTCAAAGCTAAGTCACATCCAACTAGCTTCGGGGATTCAGCTTCAATTCGGGGGATTTTAATAGGTTGAGGGACAGGTGATCTGGAGATTACCGACTATATTTTCGATTATTCTGGAGCTGGACGCCACGATATATTGCTCGTGAACAAACAAACAGGAATAACCAAGATATTTTGTTGAGCTACATATGAAGTGGAGTTGCTTCAAATTTCAAGATCAACTACAAGTATGACAATGTGCTGAACTAATTTCTAGAGGAAATGGTATTATTTGCATATTAATAATGTCAAACAGGTCTTCATTGCTTTCTTAAAAACCAAGCGCATATATACAAGTATATATTCCAATTCTTTTTCGAATTGATTTAATTAAGCAATATTGCACAAGATATATCTGTAAATTAATCTGATATTTCATCCATGGACTACTCTCATAACTTTTTAAGGCTCATAACTACTTCGTTTAGTGACTAGTTTATGAGCCTTTGTTTTTAATTAAGCACAAAGCTACAAAATGGGCTAGCTGTGCTCTGCCCACCACGAGTATCGAAACCCAGATTCTAGCGTTGTAAGTTCGCAGACATACCGATGTGCCACTGGGGGCCGTACAGGTAAGATTAGTCTGGAATAGCCATACATTTCTTAAATACTATGCTAACTGATATATGGCTTATTGAACAAAACTAGTAGAGGCTCTAACCATCATTTCAAATTCGTTTCTAGTGAAATAAACAACCTTGTTTAGCATACGTAAAATCACTTTCCTCGACAAGAGTTTGTGTAAAAATTACCCACCTTTTACTTATAAATGCACTTCCTTCGAATTTGTTGCTAATTTTGCAATAATTAATGCCTGTTATTTTCTGGATGATTTATTTTCGCTTATTTCAGTTTTTTATTATAGAAACGGTATAATTTTAAGTCTATTACACAGGAAAAAAATGAGAAGTATCATATTTTTTCATTCGTAAAAATTGTTAAAACTGTTTATTATATAGTATTAGTAGTTATGAAGGCATTAAATCTTTAAGCGTTGTATAAAGTTGTTGAAAGTAATTTTATATCAAATAGGCCTCAGGGACCTATATATATAAAAACGCCAATAATTACTTATTTTTGGCCGATTTTTTGAAATTGCAAAAGGAGTCATTAAGGTGACTGTCAATATTTTAACCTTGTTTAATGATCTCATTCATTAATAAAATAGTGAATATATTAAGTTGCAATTCTTTTAATATATATATACTGTAAGGGTAGTATTTCCTAATTCAAATTTATAGATTTTTTACGCGTTCTAAATTAAACTTATTACTACGAATGGTTTATAACAAACTTGTACTGTGAACAATTGTGTCATATCATTTATGCAAATCGTTTTAAGTAGTATTGTCTTATGACTGATATTTGTATTTAAGAAACATTTGCTTTGATCTAATCATACCAAAGCACTACCTACTTTCTAAGGACATTTTGTATTCTTCAAGTTACCACATATTTCTCGTTTACTGTTTCACAGCATTAAGCTGCAGTTAATCTTTGTACCACTCATTTAGTCTGTGTTATATTTCTATTCACCCTCTCCCCTTTTAGTAGAAAACTATGTTCTACATTTTAGGTGATATTGTGATGTAAACTTTTCAATACAACATAACATCCTGCAGTGTGTGTATTGTACAAGATGTTTGCTATTGTTTTCTTACTGAACAAGGTAACAAACTTTTCTTATTTATGGTAATAAAAGTATTTCCTTGTTTGAAGCATAAGGCTATGTGTTAATGCCATATAAATCTTAAATTCTCAAATTTCACTGAAGTTCTTTTAACTCCACAAATTATTTTCATGGTAAGAAGAATTAGTACTCTTATACTAAATATGTCAAGATCATATAGTTCATTTAATGTAATCTGTATTTTTATTTAATGCATATTTTTGATAGAAATAAAGGAAAACATTACTAAGAATCCACAAAAAGCAATTTTTTTTATTAAAATGTTTTAAAGCCCCTGTATACAAATACTATAAAATGTAACATAAACTAAATGTATGGGACAAATGAAAAAACTATATCTGCATTCTAGATGATATGGTAATGTACAACTTTCTATACAACATAACATTGAAACATGTTTTGTAATTCAGATTTTTGAATTATTAAAACATAAATTCTTTAGGAAAGTTTAAGGAGTGTGTGTTGTTAGACCACTTATAAACTAGGCACACAACTATGTTGCTGGTAGTTAGATATCACATAGTTTTAAACAAAGATTATAACTATTCACCAAATGAGTACTTGTTTTGATCTATACTTTCTCCATTTCCAATTACACTTGCATCTCTTTTTTATCATGATGTAAAATTGTTTAACTCATCTTAAAAATACTGTTGAATCATTGGAATTAATATGATTTACATCTCTTAAAACAGTAAACATTAAGGTTTGTATTCAGTTTTCAGCATTATCGAACTATGCGAACTGTATGTTACATAATTTTCCACTAATGCTTGTTAAGTATAGATTACCATTAAGTTGAATTTCATTGAAGTTTTAACAAATGAAAACATACTAAAATGATGGACAATTTGAAAAATAATGTCATGACAGAGTGAAAAATTAACATTCCAAGTAACTTGCTTTGTATTTTCATATATTTCTTAGGACAACTGAACAAGCTTCGTTCATCTGTTGAAGGTACATTTTGGATCATCAGCATAGATCTTCATGTATACACGCTTTTGAATGGACAAGTTTCTCAAAAATGAAAGCTGTAATCCACTACTATTTTCAGATCTTTGTTCTTTAATATAACATTAGGTTTATAATATTTGGAACTGAGTGATAGAATATAAACATTTATTAGGCTTCTTTAGAAGTATAACTTGTTAATACTATACTATCACAAAAGTTACACATGTAATAACATGTAAAACTAAAGAAATGTACATTATTAAAATATAACAAATTGTTTACAATATTTTTAAATTTGAATAACTTCCCTGCTCAATGAATGAATAGTAATAACTGATTCAAACAAGAACCTCAGTAAAATGACAATCTGCTTATAGAAAATGGATAATAGCAAACAAACCCATCATTTCTTTAGTATCAATGACATCCCCCTAAAGGGAAAAGTAATAAGAGCTGCAAACAAAGATTACCATTGCCTTAGTGTTTGTGAAATCTTCCCAAAGAAAAAAATGGCAGTAACAGATACAAACAAAGATCATAGTTTCTTTAGTGTCAGGAATGGAACAAGAGATGATGACAGCTGTAGGTAACAAATACTATCCTTTTTCATCATGAAACTGACATTTTGATACAACAATTGAATATACGTGACTGTTGCCAGCAACAAGAATCACATTAATTTAGTTTCAATAAAATCTTTTAGTAAAAAAACAAATGGAGAGAAGTTAGTTACAAGAAATTAAGGTCATACTTATATGACATTTGGTTTGCGGTGATTAACATTGAACAAGGTTCCTAAATTTATTCCAGTCTTTAATAATGAAGGTGTAAGAAATTAAGAAAACTTTGGAATCTAATCCATGATTAAAATTCAGTATATACGCAGAAAAATACTGTATAAAAACGTAAAATTAGGATTGGGCTATAACTAACATCTACAGCTTGATTTTTTCTGTGATAGGAGATTATCTAAATACAAATAGATAAACTCACACCTGTTTAACTATTCAGAGTTTCTTCATATCTGAAGCATGTAAAATATAGTTAAGAAAAACAACAAATTTCATTAAATGTTCCATCAAAGTAATGCCTTCTCTTAATTGAAATTTTAATTCAAAAACTACAAATATCTGTACAAAAATGTAATTTATTACTTGAAATGACCCATCCTAAGTTCACAATTGTCATGCTTTATAGTTGTAATAGCACGTGATAGTATACCCAAAGGTTGCAATACCCTAAACATATTTTAAGTACCATTTATGGGATATTAAACTCATATATAAAAGTATACTGAAATACCAAGAAAGAAACAATACATTGTTCAACTTGTAAAAGTAAAATGACAGGATAGGAATATATCATATTGCACTGCAGTATTAATGCCATCTTTTCTTACATAAAAGTAAAAAACAAATCCTAGTTTATTCTGTGACACAACATTATGAAAATGAATAGATCACTTCTTGAGACCAATACACACCTTCCTTCCTAATTGTTTTTGGCCTGAAGTTTCATAAGGCTAACAGTGTCTGTCAGTATTATATACAATTTGTTTAAAAAAAAAGACAATTATTATAATATTCATTCATTCTTTGACAAAATACTAAATATTCATCACCATAATTTCTAGGCAATATACTCTCCAGTATTCTTGTTTTTTCCAAAGGTGGCTGGCATTACTTCAACATAGATTGTACATTTTTCTACAACACACTCATAAATTTTACAGCTACATTTGTACATTAAATGTAATTTGCATTGTAACATGATAATACTACTTGTAACGGGAAAGATTTGGTTTTCAAAATCACTTAATAAAAACTATTGTAAATCTAATAAAAACATTTTTACATTGGAAAGTACTACTTAAATTGTGGACACTATTTTAAAAACATTTTGGTGCTAGTTGACAGTGTTAGCATATTTCTTTACATATCAATTAATATATAATATAGATTAAGAACCTTTCAATATTCCAAGACATTTAAATTTAAGTATATAAAAAAAATGGCAGACAGATCTAAAAAGTGAGAAACAGGAAGTCATCACTCTTAGCTTAAACTCATTCTTTGATTAGTGGTGTAAAAAACAAAGAGAGAATAGTACAAAAGATATCTTACAAACTCCTAACTAACAAATTAAAATCTTATAACCTAATATTTAAAAATCTACTGCAAAGGAGAATTTTAAATTCTAACCAGTTTTACTCTATGGTCATCTCATTTGACAAAACCACATTATTTTGTAAAAAAAGTTAATACAGGAAATTTGTTTGAAACCAGTTCCTATAAAACATGATGCTTTCAGATAATCGTCCTATATTTGCTATTAGCATATGGCTGTATGCCATGCAGTTATTTCAAACATAACTTGAACAGCATTAACTGCCAAATTAAAATGTTAATGCTTAAAAAACTTTTATTAACCTGGTTTACATTGAATCATTTAATTGTTAGAAGCATTTTACTTGAAAATTTCTCAACAGCAAACCAAAATAAAATAATAAATGACCACCACATAGCTTTTGTTCTGAACAAGTGATATACTTCAAATATCATGAGAAGTTCTAAACTAAAGATGAAATACGAAGCTTTATATGACAGCAATCATGACATTTCTCAAAAGTTTCAACAAAACTGATATTTAACATGAACTCTATGAAGAATGTCAGAGAGAGAATTTCCTTTGATCAGCATAAAAGCAAACATCCCATCCATTAGTACTGTTAAAACAGTCTTTAGCTGACTGACACACACACACACACACACATATATATATATATACACACACACAAAATATAAAGTCCCTCAACACCAAGGAGTCAAATTAAAGGAATTTATCCATGATGTGTTCTTCTGTTTATTGAAACAAATGCTCCAACCCGACAAAGAAAGATTATATTTAGTGCCTCTTGAACTAGCATCTAATGTTAATACAAGTAAAAAAGTGATTCTTGTTTTCTGCACACAAAAATCAGTCATAAAAGTACACGACAGCTTAATCCTTTCAGTATATCTCAGTTGCTGAAAAATGTATGAGGAAAATGTATGAGTAGTCATTGTAAATATGCAGAAATCTAGTGAACTTGGAGTGTTAAGCTGTTTTCATTTTTTAAATGTAAAAATTCATTTTTAATGATATTCACAATCTTACATGTGAACTTTTGTAGCCTATTTACATAAGATATCTTTATAATTTGTTTCTGGTAGACTATATATATATCATTTTGTTTATGGGGTTTTTGTTCTTTTGTTAGCATTTAGATAACTTGAAGGCAACCATTGGTTGATTTTGGTTAATAGAAAAACATCTTCAATTTACTTACTAAATATATAAATCTGCAATGACATCAGTCTGCTAATGTTTTTATTCATTAAAACATAATAATTTAGTTTTTTCAAATTCTTTTTTGTCCACCTGGCTTTCCCATTTGATTGATAATATTTACAGTACATTTAAATATCAGACTTCTTCCATATTTCTACATACAGTTCCACATGTCATTGTTATGAAAAGATTATGCACATGGTTTGGTACAATACAAGTTCAGAAATGCATAATATTGCCTCTGAAACTTTTCCATGAAACTGAATGGTTTTTCTTAACACATTTTTTATTTCTTCTTATAAATCAACATATTAATCATGGTGCACACATCCACTTATTAAATCTATTTAGCAGAGGTTTAATCAATTCCATATTTCTCAACCTTTAAACCCATTTGAAATATAACAAAATAATAAGTTGAAAAATGCATTCACACCAAACAACCTCACCCTTTCAGCCATGGGGGCATTATAATGTAATGGTCAATCCCACTATTCATTGGTAAAAGAGTAGCCCAAGAGTCGGCAGTGGGTGGTATTGACTAGCTGCCTTCCCTCTAGTCTATCCACTGTTAAATTAGGGATGGCTAGCATAGACAGCCCTCAAGTAGCTTTGTGCAAAATTCAAAACAAACATATTCAAGTACTGAAAGTTCACTACTATTAACAAATTAACAACTCATCAAAATCATGGCAGAACTATAGTCATTGTTGAAATAACATGATGCATAGGTACCACAGTCTGCATGTCTAAATAACATGGAAATATTCTAGCATGGGAATTTAGGGTCACACATGCAAGATTAAATACAATGCCTTATACTCATCTGACTAGACCATCTATCTTTAGTCAGTTTCTTTTGGTCAATAAAGGAACTTAATTATTTTAGAAAAAATCCCTAGTTGGGAGAAAATAACACAAAGTCACAATTAAACCTCTGAAAAAATGAAGGTTCAAGGCTTTATCTGCTAATTATAAAGGATGTTAAGCATTCAAGAAAAGCACCAGAATAGAGCACATGCAGACTAAACTTTCTCTTGGTGAGGTGTGAAGAGTATTGTTTAAAAAGCAGAAACATTTGAAGTGCAGCTTCATTCTTCAAAGATTAATAATAAAGACAAATTTATGTCATCACTTATTTTAGGTATCAGCCATAGCAAGATATCAATGGAGTGGAATGAAACAATTTAAGAAAATTATTATGATTATTAAATATTTTTCATATATTGAGTGTAAGAAAATAGATAGGCATCCAGAATGTAATCAGTAATTAGTGAAAGAAACAAAAGATTTATGGGTGGCAAAAAGTTTTAAGAAAAAATACTTAAAATACTCATCAAACAAAGCAGCAACACAGACAGAAAGAACACATTTCACATCACCTTGACATTTTTACATTAAATAGGATTTGCTGCAAGTATAATATTTACTATTCATTAAAAAAAAAACGAAGAAATAAATATTTTTCTTTAAATAATACCTATACAAGTCAGAGGATTATACAAAGCTAGCCACAATTTGAAGAACATAATACTACTTATGTTTTCTTCAATTATAAAATGTAGTTCAAAACTTTGTTGTTTAATTAAAATGTATGTTTCAGATAACTTTTGATCTTACACCATACTGTCTTAAAATGTCCATTATACACAAGTTGGCTTACCTGGAGATATACTCACAGCTTTGCAAATCTGTTGTACTTAAAGGAAAGAGTAATATTTTCACATATGGTTTCTTTTATAACTATTCTTGTGAAGAATTATAAAATTATTCAGCAAATTTTAATCATCTTGGTTTTAATTGAATAAAAAAAGTGAATATAATTGCATTTATAAATCAATCTATAGCTGAAATGAACAGGCTTACATATACATCGTCACAAATGAATTATTAAAACGAGATTGTTTTACAGTCACTGAGATTCAAAATTATGATAATGTTACCCAACTTTAAGATTTGTATTTTACAGAATTCTTTAATGAGGCCCAAACAAGTCAGCAATGACAAAAACAAAAGTTACAGCTTGTGCTTTATATAACAAAGGATATGTAAATGATTACATTCACAACAAACAGAAATTTTAATATATTCTTTTAAATGAGCATTATTTTAACTTGATGGTTTGATAAAAAGAGAAAATTTAAGATAAAGAGAATTCAAACACTTTTTATTAAGTGAAATATTAATGAGTTCCAATATAACTGAAACCAATTTTTTTTTTACAAGCTTTAATGTTAAATAGTATCCTTGCTGGTTACCCTTCCATATTTGAACATTGTTTGATAAATAATTACAATAATGAAATTGTTCATAAACCTAATTCTATTTCTATGAAAATGCTATCCTTAACTGTTTGGAAACTTTCATTAAGATATTTATAGACATGAAGAAGTGATCTGTTAGAAATATCACGACATTGAAACTGTGCTTACTGTACTTAAAAATAGACTGATGCAGCACATTCTGTTTTCTGTCAGATACACCACCTTAGGGTAAAAACCTTTACAATGTCATAAATCATGCTTTTAGGTCATGATAAAAGATCAAAGGCATGACAAGAGAACTCTTAATCATGCGACTTGCCAGGGTTAAGTTGCTTAGAAGGACTACTAAAAATAAGCACAAATATTTTATAATATTGTTTTTTTGTTGTTTTTTTTTGTTCTATTACAGAATAAAGTTCACTTTTGTTTTACATAATACAAGTCTTAGGAAATAAGCTGTAGCAGTTATCTAAGAGTAGGGCTTAGGTGACGTGATACAAAATGAGGCAGTTTCTATATGAATTATCAATCCTGACGTTTGTAAGATGTTATAATTAACAGTTTCAAACCTACAGCTAAACATCAGACATTACTTTGGGCAGAACTATTTTCTAAAAGTCTGTCAGATCTGAGCACATGTTTATCTCAGTGGCTGGCATCACCATATGGCACAACATGAAAGTTTTCAACAGTTCTTCCAGATAACTTACATTTACAAGTCACTCTAGTCTAGAGTAGTGAACTCAGAAGCTGCTTCACTATAATCACAGATATGTAGCAATAAAGGTCTTCAATCTTGTCAAAAGTGATCAGTGGTCACCTCGAAGAAGTGCCATCAAAAGATGAAAACTTGGAATCTCTCCTCCTCCTCTCTGTTTGCCAGACAAAGACTCTTTACCAACCTGACAAGCTCGTTCCAGTTCTGGAATTAGGAGTAAGAGCTCTCCAAATTTGCTGATATTTTCTGGATAGTGTGTATGGGTGTAAGTTTGCAAAGCTTCTAGAACTTGCTTCTGACAGGCTCGAACTTTCTCTATATCCTTCAGCCCACTGACATCTAATTTAAATAAGTATAAATTAAGACTAAGCAGAAATATAGGACACTATAACATTTAGAAAACTTTCTTTTTTTAGTCACCTACAGGCAAATATTTGTGAAATCTTGTTTCCCCTTATTAAAAAAGCTTATTTTTCCCCCCAACCCCTGTCTACTGTTTTTTTTGTCAGAGTCATGGTAAAAACCACAATAAGGTTCAACAACAAATCACCTCATAAAAAATCAATTGTTCTAGACACTAACTTTTTTTTTCCAGCATTTCATCTCTCAATTTTACCAGGAACATCTGATGACTTGCAGAATGTGGCAGTAGTAAGATAATAGTATACCATAAGAGAATTACAGCAAAAAATTTGAGACATTTGTATTTTGTTACCAGTACAATCAGACAATAAATTACAATGCTATTAAACATTATTGCAATTTGGTCATATTTAAATTACTTTTAACTTCCAAAATCTTTTTTTTCTTCGTTTTTAATTCAACATTTTCTTCAATAATTCAATAATATTATGTTATTGTGGTTTAGTTCTATTTACATTATCTTTTAGAACACCCTAATTCCCTTTTTTAATTAATATTTTCTTCAAAACCTAAAACATTATTGTGATATATTTATAGTTCTAATAATTTAAATTTTTATACAAAACTATATGCCTCTTTTAATCAACATTTTCTTGTATAATGTAGTAGTAAGAGCAGTTTGGCAGTAATGTAAAAAGACAGAGGCTCATTTACAAAAAAAAAAAGGCTCTTTTTCAAGTATCGTAAGGCAAGCCTTTTTTTTTGGGGAGGTGGTTAGAGGTGACTGAGAGTTACCTCTCATATACACAAGGTAAAAATCCATAAGAGGTAAATGGATCCTCTTTTGTTCCTGTTCAATTGATCTTATAAACTTTTATCATCATCTAGACCTAAGCAGTAGATTTTTGAATATTAACACTTAATAGCATATTTCAATTATTTTTATTATTGTAAAACCCTACAAGTCCCAGTTTTCATTTATTCTACAGCTGAAATATTTTGTCTTTCCCAATAACTTGCAGCAAGCAAGAAGTGGAATCAGGTGTATCTCTTCATAGTTGGAAACAACTTTTATGACAGACAAAAAAAGGGCATTTTGGGGGCATAAGAGGAAGAAAGCAGGGGCTTGAGCCCAACCAGCCATCCCCCTGTGCACAGCACTACAGTTCGATACCATTCTTCAGCTCTACGCAATATTACTATCCACGTACACTACAGTCTGAATATGTTACATTAACACAATTATGGAGTCTCACCATATCATACCAGTCCACTTCATCAAATCTAGTAATGTCCCATCTGATAACGCTGCATCCTTATAATTGACCGTAGCATAGTTTCCATTACAAAATGCTTGATTGTAAGAAGCCTATCATGACCAAAGCTCAACTTTCCTCACTGCATGCTTTTCATAATCCAACCAGCATGTGACTTTATACTGGTTTTAGTTGTCATGTGACTTGCCAATTTGCATACTCAAAATCATTTTGATGTGTTATACTCAACCCTATGCATAACAGCATTCTAATTTTAATGTTCTTTGTTGTTTTATTTTAAGATTTATGCTACAACTAGATGCCCCTGATGAAGCTATAAGTGAAAAATAAATAACATAAGTTAGTTATCTTATCTAGTGACCTTGATTACTTACAAGAAAAAAATGTCAGACAACAGTATGAAATCTATCCACTTAAAAAAAAATTGAAAAAAATATTAAATACTACGTTATGAATGATAATAGGGAAATCAAGTTGAAAAACTGATCAGAGCAATTTTATATTTAATCCAATCAAAGTTTGAAAGTGATCCTAAAATTTCTGAATTGTTTAGTTGGGATTAGTCAGCTTTGCTTTTGATGCCTATAATTATCATCATCCATATTTTAGAAAAATAAAACATATATTATAATGTTATAATTTGATGTCCTCAGAGCATTTACCATGAAAATATTGCAAATGGCACCTTTGACACTAGACATACCTGATGTTAGCAAAATGATGACTTTCAGACAAACATACTCATACTGATCTACACATAGCCTGCGTAAATGTTCTGTTAAGTTCAGCATCCTCTCAACCACTGGGCCTAATCCAACTTCTTGGGCCTGTTCTGAAGTCATGGACTTTCCTGTTGAAATTCGCACTTCTCTAGGGGTTGGAATGGACCTATAGCAGCAACTAAGGAGAAGCATTTCACACCAAGAATTGGTCAGAAGAGCTGTTTGGTCATCTTTCTGCAACACCCAATGGCAATAAGTTGCAAAATCTTGTCACAAGAAAGTTAACATTTTCTTACACTGGAAGTGTACTTCCAATAGGTACTTACCTCCTTACACAAAGCTATCTTGATTTTTTCACCCTCTAAGCATTGCTAAAACATTTTGCAATAATCAAACCAGTCTATATACCCCATCATTTTCGTGCCATTTCTGAACATGTACATATCATGTGACTACTCTCCACCATTAGTATTGCACCACTTATATTGGCACAGATAGCTCCATCTGCTATTCCCACTCAATCTTCAATTTTAAGAATTGGCAGGCTCCAAAGGAAGAACACCAACAGTGGTGAGAAAGGATGAGAAGTGTGTGAGAGTAGGCAAGTACTTATCAGAAATACATTTCCAGTGTAAGAAAAATGTTGACTTCTGATACGGTCTTACCTCCTCCTCACACAAAGATAGAATCCCACACTGCAAAGGTGAAAAGGACAGTGCAGGCACACAACACAGAAACCAAGCAGAAAGCGTCCACCCAGAATAAATGGGTGTGCTCGGAGATAAAAAAGAAGCATACATGTGGAGTACAACACTACATCTGGAACATAGAGTACTTCTGGAGTATGCTCTTTGCACTTGAAGTAGGAAATTAATTTGATACAGGTGGAAAAAAGGATGTGCACAAGTGCAATTTGTTCCGAGTGATGAAATCTATAGTAAAATATAAACAGAATTAGCTATGTACATTCACAACCTCAACTAGACAGACAAGGTTCCATAACTCATCCTCAGCATTAGGAGGTTGAAGATCAACAACGCCAAAAAAAAAAAAAGTAATATAATGTAATATATGACAACATAAACATAGTGGTTAGGGTATATACTCATCAGTCCCAACCATAAGGAAACAGAGTGTAATATGTCAAACAACCAGAAGCGAGCTTTCAGTCGCAACCGGGCAAACTCCCACAAAAACCCATAGAAGCAATAAATACAACAAACTCAACCATAAGAACAGGGCAATATCTGTAAACAGTATTATGAGCAGAAATCATAAATCATTCAATTGTAAATGCAAGGAAGAGATATCCTGCATACGGAATTATGAGGAGGACATGGAACATTTGCTCAACCATAGGAACAGTGTATGTATATCCTGTAGCAGGCATTATGATGCACATGAAGTTCTCCAAACTCAACCACAGGAGCAGAGAAAGAACCTCCTGCAAGTAGAATTAACGAGAAGAGGGGCCTCTATTGCACACAACCATAGGAACAGGACAGTGTCACCCTGAACCCAGTATTGTGAGGAGGATCCAAGCAACCTTCACAGGTAGCATAGGTCTGAGGGGGAAAAGATATATTATGACATAAGAGGAATGGTAGAGGAAATGGGGAACATTAAAGGCAGAAAAATCTGATCAACAATGTCTGCAAGCAAGGAGAAAGAAATAGGTCATGAGGGAGAGTTGGTGGATGGAACATGAAGACAAAGGTTCAAAGGGAGAATGGGAAAGGAATAAAGGATCACACTGAGATCCCAATCAGGAAAATCAAATGAAAGTGGATGATGTCTAACTCAAAAGGAGTGGAAAAAGGAAAGAAATGACAGGGGAAGACAAAACCAGATGAAATCTGGAGAAACAGAAGGTGTTTGACAAGGCTGCCTGATAGCTAGTCACGGTCTAAGTGGACAAGCCTTTGTCAAACAACCAGGTGAAAAAATAGGGAAAAATAAGGAATGGAAGGGTGAGAAGGATGGAAACCACATAACAGAGACCAAAGGCAGAAGGTACACCATAGACATGGAAAAAGATCTAATGGATCGAGAAAGGAAAGATGCAACAGTCAGTTCCTGGGCTGAGTCAATGGACCTGAGAAAAGTCACACGTGAAGATAGTGTGTGGTGACACCTAGATGAACAATGTCTAACTGAGGTCAACAGAATAGTGGGTGAGACAAAGGTAATGGGAGGGGAGGTTGTACAAGTAAAGGTCGAAGCAGTGGAAATTATGGTTGTGCCAGCCAAGTTGGATGAAACACGGAGTAGAAGTCGGATTTGGAATAAGGATAGAATTCTCGAAAGGAGTCGAATAGGAGGTAAGTATAGATGTGAAGACCCTTCCAATCATGACAGAAAGTGATCCTCCAGAGTTAGCGGATGAGGAATGTAAGACCAAAGCAAAGGATGTTTGGTGTTCCAGTGGATGATGAAGGCATATATGAGGTGTCCCTAGCTGAGAACACACCCACCTAAAGACCTGTGGATCAAGAAACTACTCCATGAGGAGAATCTTGTTGGAAGAAGATAATCTATCCACCACCAGATTCAGGGAGCCAGGAAAATGGCAAGCTAGGACAACAATGTGGTGACTGTGGGCACAGAAAGGAGATCCAGGATCTGAAAGATAGAGACCTGGAATTGGTACTCCCTAGCTCTGTGATATAAGTGACCACTGTGGAGATGTCAGAATGTATCATAATCATCACCACCCCATCCCCTCATAGGAGAGGAAGGAAGCGAGACAAAGCTCAATGAACTGTCATAGGCTAAAGGAAGGTATGGAGAGAAGACTCCTTGATCGACCTGAGACTGGAAATCTCCAAGGAGTTGAGGTAAGAACCTCAACTCTCTAAAAATGACTGTGAATAGATGTAAACCTGGATGAGATGAAGTAAGCAGCACCCCTGCCATTGTCTGGATTTTGTCTCCATTCAAGCCAGGGATCAAAGGAGACGTTTCCACTGATCTAGGAGTGTCTACCGAATGGAACGCAACCCATGGGAATAAGAGCTTCCAAGGAAATCCCCTTCCCCAAAGAGATATAACATCTCTAGCTGTGAGAAATGTGAGGGGAGAGATGTGTGAACTGCTTGCTCCAAAGACAAAGAGGAGAAAGGCTGGGCCTGACTGAGGTTGGAAAGAAGAAAACACCCCAAATGAATGGGGTAATAAGAGGGGGTAAGAACGGACTTCCCCACTGCCATCAGGAATCATATCTATGTTGCTTCCGGTAGGAGCAGAGGAGTGTAGTCTCTGGACTGTGAACTGGAAGAAGCAAATAGGAGCCAGTAATCTACAGAATCCCAGTGCAAAGACTCATAGAGTGAAGATGTTGGGCAAAAGTTTGTATCCCCTGACAAAACACTTAGAGCTGAGGTTAGTCCGAACGGTAGGATCCTGAACTGTAAAACTTGTCTTAGAGCAATAACGATTGTGCAAGCCGACTAGTAGAAGTATCTATAAAATCCATTAATAATCAATATCAAATTTACCATTCATCTAAATTAACCTAGATGACATAGGGCACATATCTAAGTCCTACACTGACAAAATTTAGGATAAGGTACATAGCTAACAATGATGAGACAAAATAAATAAATTATTTGTTACTAGTAGTATTGATATGTAATGTACAAATTATCTAAACACACCTAGTTAACAAAATACTTATAAATATCAAATGGATAAACCATCTAAATTTATCTAGTCCCCACAGTATGTAATAACGAACATGCAAACCAATGAAAATTACCCAGAAAACACATTAATAATCAATATCTTATTTACAATTCCTCTAAATTAACCTAGATGACAAATGATACATAATTAAGTACTACACTGACAAAAATTCTGATGATAAGGCATATAGTTAACAATAATGAAAAAAATTTTACTCAAGTAGAACAACGAATTAGATGTTACTAGTAATAATGATATGTAACTTACTAATAACAAATAAACAAACCCACAATTTTTGCATAGTCTACAAAGTACATAATATTAACGACCGTGCAAAACAATTAAATTTACCAAAAAAAAAAAGTAATAATCAATATCTAGCTTACAATTCATCTAAAGTACCTTAGATTACAAGGGACACATAAATCTGTAACTTACCACAGTCCGAGCACTGATCACAGGAAATAATTATGCTGTGTGTAAATAAGGGCAAAGCCACACCTACCACAGGTATATCAACCAAGTGTGAAGTGTACATGTGGAAAACTTATGACAGATCCCTTGGGAGAACTGAAAGCAATAGGAAGAAAGAAAGAGAAGAACAATTCTTCACACAAGGTGAATGACGTAGCGACACAGCAACTGGTAGAAGGTGAAAACTCCTGAAGAGGTGTAGTGTGACAGATTTAATAAGAAAGTGCCAGAAAAAAAAAAGGGTCCAAACTGTCTGCTCATTGATTGTATTCTTCCTCAATAACATTGTTATGTTGAAAAGAAGAAGAAATTGCTGGCTGAACGTATGAATCTAGAGCCATCCAAATTAAGGCCTGTACCTCTTCTACGGATAAAGATGAACCTGATTCCTGGAAAGTCATACTAATAGCATTTTCAACTATAATAAGAATTTCTGTAGTCAATACATTGATTGCAAATTCATACTAAGATCTCTTGTAATTTGGTAACAAGAAATAAATGCAAAGAACAAAAAATGTTGAAACAAGTAAATGCAAACACAGTGAAATAAAAGTGTTTAAAAAACTTAATTGGAAAAGAAGCACATTCATAAACAGTAACCACATGCAAAATAACACATAAAACAATGCCGTGCCAATCAAGAAAGTGAAGATTGAGCGGGAATGGCAGACAGAGCTAGCTGCACCAATATAGGTGGCACAATACTATTGGTGGAAAATGTTATGTAAATGTTCAGAAATGGCACAAAATTGTTGGGGGTATATAGACTGGTGCACTGATCACAAAATGTTTTTAGCAATGCTTAGAGGGCAGAAGAAAATAGAGATAGCTTTGTGTGAGGGCAGATAAAACTGTATCAGATATAAATAGTAATCACCCTCCTCTCCTAATGAGCTACCAGGTTTTGAGTTAGTTAAGCTCAAGTGAACTTAAAGGAAATTATATTATTTCAATACTAATATCTCTTAATCATACATCATTGTGATAATAGATTTCACTTCCCTATTATAGTAAATTAAAACCTTTTAACAAAGACAGTTAAATGTTCACCCATGACATTATCAGTTACCTGCCTCCTCTGAGTGCAAGTAAAAGTTTTACAGCATACATGTAAAATTCAAATTCACACAAGAATTAACCAAATAAGTTAAAACAGTGATAAACTTTTACTTTGATTCTGAAATTCAGACACATAAGGACTGACTTACCTGAATCTCTTTAAATAAGGGTAAACTTTTACACCACTTGACTATCTTATAGAGGCGGTTGTCAGCAATGTTACAGAGGTTACTGAAAAAGTCTGAATTACTGTCACTGGTTTTTTCCTCAGTTTTATTTACATCTTTGTCTGAATACTGCCAAAGATGTTCAACTGAAAGAATTTCTTGAATAAGTAAAGGAACTTCTTGTGACCCTTGTGTTGAAGACACCTGTATACCTTGAGATTCTGAAAAATCAAATATACATATTTATTCTATCTACATATTTTCACATAGTGAGAATGGTCTAAGATATGAGCTACAAAAAAGTATTATTGTTTTTTTTTTAACAATTACAACATTATAAACATATAACTATCAGCACATTACTTGAAATATTCATATTACAATATAGACCATAACAATAATATTCTGTTTAAATTATCATCTAAAACAGGGAAGTTAAAGAGCATCACTTGCTGCATGTTCTCTTTTTCATGATACAATATATAATAGACGTTGGCAAAGTGTCAAGGAAATTTTAAACATGGTACAATCAATGTGATTTTTTATGTTTTTGTAATTGACATCTACTGTTTATAAGTTACCTTTATAGCAAGCATTTTAAATAATATTTATTGCTAAATAGACTTAATGGTCACACAGTCACTTTTAAAGTGAGTAAGTAAAGCTCTTAGTTCATGTATTCCATACCACATTAGTTTTTATGTCTAAAAGATAAAAAAATCCATATAAAGGTTACAAAAATTCACAAAGACTTTTTTTTAACTATTAAGATTTTACCACCAAAAACAATCTGCAACTAAAAACCATGAACTTGAGTTGTTCTCTATCTCTAAAACCAATATGAATTAGAGAGAGCAGTTAGATAAAATTTCTATTCATTAACTGAATGAAGCTTGAAGTTATTTACACAACTGTATAAAACTTGATCATTAATTTAATATCCTTTTGATAAAATACTTAATTGGATACAGATTTTTAAGGTGGCTTACATTCATTTTAGTAAAGCTGCAAATAAAATGATGGTTCAAATAGGTTAATAGGTAAATATACCGATTCACATTTTTCTGCATAAAATTTCCTCCTCTTTATGTGGCAATAATACTAAACAAAATGATGATACATTGTTACAACTATATTTCAAACCATAGATCAAAATAAACAGATTAATTTTTGCCAAGAAGATGAAAGTTCTGAATGCAACCAAAGTAATTCCATTTGCAATTATCCCTTAAAATCCACTGCTGAATCACAATTATGCTTTTGTGCTATTTATGGAACAAGTTTGTTTAGACAAATTTGTGACAGTTTGCAATTATCAAAAAATATTATGAATAACTTTCAATAAATCCAAATACATACATCTTCAGTATAATTACTGTTACAATCAGCAAACAAAAAAATTACATTTATGATTTATTTTTTTATAATCCTTATAATTATCGTATGGGACATTTACAGATATCTTCTCTGTTGTACAAAAAAGTGTTTAAAAGTTAAATAGAAACTTTAAATTTTATTTATAGAAAAAATGAGAGAGAGAGAGAGGATAAATCCAGTAATAGTAGGCTACTAATTAAGCCAGGATCAATAAACAAAATGTTAGTTTTACTGACTTACTTAATCTGATATAATAATGCCATCAAACACCAATAGGAGTTTTTAATGACTTGTTTAATCTTTCACACTACAGGAATACACAAAACAATGATAGTTTTCAAGCACTTATTAACCCTTTCATTACCAAAATTGGTATACAGTATGTACCAATATTTAATACTATTTTATGGTGTAAGTATACAATTTTGTTCTTAAACAAAAAATACAATATTATATAAGAATCATGTTGGCCTTCCATACATCTGTTTGCACTCATTTCTTTTATCTCTACTCCAATACAATACAAACTACAGGCATTTTCAAATAATTAATGTAATATGCTATAGTACCACAATATAAAACAAACAGTTGTTTTCACCGATTTATCAATTTAATTTACTACTGTACAAAATGTGTAGTTTTCACTAACTTACCTAATCTATTGCACTACTACAAAACTAATTTGAATAATTTTTTTCACACATTATCTTTAATGTGCCACATTACTAAAATACAAGAACAGATGCTAATTTTCATTATGTTATATATTATAATATACTACTAACCTCTGCTACAGCCTGGTAAGGACAGACCTGAGCTTACATGATGCTTCTCCTTGGTAGGAGATAAAGAAATACAATTTGTCACCCTTGAATCACAACTTGCTTGACTGGCTAAAGCATAAGAACACTGATACGTGCTGCGGCCGCCTCGAGTTCTGTCCTCTCGAATTGCTAAAACAAATTGAATGTGTTCAACATTCTACTCAAGCTCAAAAGAAATAATTCAAAACACTTATAACAAAAAACTAAGTATATCTTTCATACAGTAACTCCATATGACAGTGGAATGTTTATAGTTATTTGAATAATTAGTGGTAGCTGCTTAAGAGATAAAATGGTATTTATTTTTAAATTCCAAAAACTGAATGCTGAAGATTTAATCGCATCTCCATTTTCAGCTTAAATAAAACAGTGACTATATTTTTGATATAAAAGCTTTTATAACATTATTGGATTATTTATGTGACTACCACAAACCAATTTACAGAAAATATTTCATACAGCAAGCCTACTACATAAACTGTTTGTGAAAGTAATAGTATTATTGTGTTTGAATGTTTACTGAACACATTTTTGATGGACTTTAGAACATTATTACAATTACCACAGTAAGAATAAATCCATACCTGACAAGTACTACAGGTTGGCTGTAGTGAGTACATTTTTTTAATATTAGTTTAGAAAGCCTACTGATGAATTACTATTTACTATGGATTCAATGCCATGCCTTTTCTTTTTTTTTAAATAAAGTACAGCTGTATCATTATTGTAATTTGTGGTTCTTTTCAATTCCTTGCACTAACATACATCAATTGTATCAACATTATAATTTCCTTCTTCCAAAATAGTGATTCCCTGCAGAAGGCAAAAGTCTTGGAAAAGTAAATGTTTGTGGAAAAACAAATTTTGCAGAGTGATTGCCAAGTTCCGACCAAATACATTATTACTATATTTTATTTTTTGTTTTACACTTTACTATTAGTAACACTGAAGGTCCTCATATGTTAGCAATTATACATCAGAAAATGAGTTCTCACACAATCTGATGGGTATTTAAGAAAATTATGGATTTTCATGGTAATAACTACAGGTAGACATGAAAATTGGTTGACAGGTATGTTCAAATACTTTATTATTCCATGGATTATTAGCTACAAAAAACTACAAATCATTGAAACAAAAATAGATTAATAACCTTTACATATTTATCAGAAACTTTAGTACTTTTCCCTGAAAGCTAATATAAAAATAACATTTAGCATTACTTCAGTCAAAAATGTAAAAAATTTACTTGCTTTTAGATTTTCAAATAGCATGGTACAAAAGCATCAGGTAATCTTTGCAAGACCAGGAACATCCTATGAAAATTGTACAGTGATCTTTTGAACTTACTAGAAAGTGTAAATTTGTTTTCATCAGTGCCAAAAGGAACAATTAGATTTAGTAGTTAAAAGTTGTTCTTGGACCAACGAGAAATATTTTAGTACAAAAGTTACACTTTACATTTTATAAGTAAATTAGTTTCCTTTCTGTAGCTTTGACAGTTAAACTGAAAATGTATACTGGCTATGTACTAAACTCTGACACAATTAAGACATATTAGTACTGTGTATAACTATAATTGCATATCATTTATTAAAACAGCAGTCAATAAAATATATCATTAAAATAATACTGATCCAAACACTTCAGACTCCAAAGAACTGTGTCTTTGGTACACAAGAAGAATATGTAGAATTGGGAAACATTTAAAATCAGTGTTATTTTACTACTGTACTTTGATAATTGCTGATGATATGTTACCCATTAAAAATTACTTAAAAGAACATTATTGCACAGAAAAACCCTACCTTCTAGTTTCATCCCTCTTCTTAAACATTTATCAAATCTACAGGCTGGACACTTCTTTCGAGTGCTAATAATTATTTGGCAGTTGGCCCCTCGTAGACAAACATAATTCTTCTTATTTTGCACAGTTCTCTTAAAGAAACCTTTACAACTCTCACAGGAGAAAATTCCATAATGAAAACCAGAGATACGGTCACCACAAATAGGGCATGGCCCACTCAGAAGCTGCTGACGAGAAATTCCAGCTGTCCCCGAAGCTCCAAAAACATTTGGTGGCAAATCAGAGAGCCCAACAGTTTGACTGTCATCACAACTTTCTGATGGCATTCTTGTTGGACTGGCAAAATCACTTGTGGTTGATTCATCTGAGGCACTTGATACTGTAGATATGAAACAAGATGGTTTCTTTAAAAGGAATTTACATTCATGCCATAACCTCTTTGAAATCAATATTTATCTATTTTGAAACCCTACAAGTCACATTTACAAATTTATGTCAAACTTAATTACAAAATTAAATTATATTGTTTCCACATATTGAAACAAAACTAGGTGAAAAAAGGCAATTAAAGACCCCTAAAAATGTACCTAGGAGATACATGTTTACAAACTGTTTATAGAGCATATATCTATATTCAATATTTTATTCTATTATGTACATGTAACT